>NC_069501.1:995996486-996061486 GCF_027579735.1 Bombina bombina
AGTAAAGCAGCTGGTGCTGTGCACAGACCAACTAATTGCAAACCAACTAATCTATTATGAGATTCGTTGACAATTATTGTCATAATCGATTATTATCGATTATGCATATTAGTTGTTGCAGCTCTAATATATATTAATATTAATGCCGATTAGTTGTTGCAGCTCTAATATATATTAATATTAATGCTGATTAGTTGTTGCAGCTCTAATATATATTAATATAAATGCAGATTAGTTGTTGCAGCTCTAATATATATTAATATTAATGCCGATTAGTTGTTGCAGCTCTAATATATATTAATATTAATGCCGATTAGTTGTTGCAGCTCTAATATATATTAATATTAATGCCGATTAGTTGTTGCAGCTTTAATATATATTAATATAAATGCAGATTAGTTGTTGCAGCTCTAATATATATTAATATTAATGCCGATTAGTTGTTGCAGCTCTAATATATATTAATATTAATGCTGATTAGTTGTTGCAGCTCTAATATATATTAATATAAATGCAGATTAGTTGTTGCAGCTCTAATATATATTAATATATATATATATATATATATATATATATATATTATGGGTAAAGTCAGAAATGGTAAACCTGACATTACCCAAGCGGCTGTGGGTAAAGCCTGATGTAATTTAATTTCCCCATCTACCCTTTTTTTGCCTCTGCCTGGGGGGCTCAAGGAAAGCGCCACGTCGATCCTCTGGCATCCACCCCAAGTGAACCTTAGGGAATGAGGTTTACTAGGGGGGGCATCGCCCCCCTTGAACCCCCAAGACAGAGGCAAAAAAGTGCAGATTGACTGAAGATGTGTGAATTACAGTGCATAGAATATGTTTCATACAGTGACTCAATGCACTCTGAGAAGATTTATCATGTTACATTGGGCTTTACCTAATTTCTTATTTTACCCACAACATATATAAAACATATATATATATTTATTTATTTATTTATTTAAAGGGACAGTCAACACCAAAATGTTTGTTGTTTTAAAAGATAGATAATCCCTTAATTACTTAGTTTTGTATAACCAACACAGTTATAACAATACACGTTTTACCTCTGTTATTACCTTGTATCTAAGCCTCTGCAGACTGCCCCCTTATTTCAGTTCTGTTGACAGACTTGCATTTTAGCCAATCATTGCTCACTCCTTGGTAAATTCACGTGCATGAGCTCAGTGTTATCTATATGAAGCACATGAACTAACGCCCTCTAGTGTTGAAAAACTGTCAAATGCAGAGGGGGCCTTCAAGGTCTAAGAAATTAGCATATGAACCTCCTAGGTTTAGATTTCAACTAAGAATACCAAGAGAACAAAGCAAAATTGGTGATAAAAGAAAATTGGAAAGTTGTTTAAAATTACATGCCCTATTTGAATCATGGAAGTTTTTTTGGACTTGACTGTCCCTTTAATAATAAAAATGACTTTTTTTCTCAATATGAAGAACATAGGAATGTAAAATATGAGTAACGTGATTCGTGTTTTGCGCTTTAGGTCTAACAAAGTGTCGGTTTAGCACACATGAAGAATTGCTAATCTTAGGGCATGTTTTCGAAATATTACATATATATATACACACATATTTTTATTATTAAACAAATATTTATATATCTGATAATGTTAATGTAAAATAGATATCTATACCTATTTATCTACAGAAATAGATATATATGTTTAGGTATATAGTTATATATATTTACAATAAAAATAACATTCCTGTAAGTGAAATATATACAGTAAAGTATATATGCACACACATATATATATATATATATATATATATACACAGACACACACCTTTTTAGACATGTATATCTGTATATTTTCAATATAGCCCTTTGCAGTCAAATACCTTGTTATATACCATATAACTTTAACCCGTATAACTTTTTTTTATATTTCTATGAATCATTTTTATCAGATAGAGTTTATATGAGTGTAACTGCAAAGTTAAATGTATTTATGTTGTGTTTAATGCAACATTTTTTGGCTCACTACCCTCTACGTGAAGTCTTCAGTCACGCTAAACCGACGAGCGTAAAATGCAATTGCATTCTCACAATCCAGTTTGATTTCAACTTGTAATACGAGCACTATTAATGACACATGCAAAAAAAAACAAAAAAAACAACCTGGCATCATTTGCACTCTAAAGTTAGAGCGCCACTTGTAATCTAGCCCTTATTCGATATAAGATGCCTGATATATACAAACAAAAAAAACTCAACAACCAATAAAAAAACATAACAACCAATAAATAAAAGGTTTCCTTACACTCCAATTAATATGCAAAAAGCTATACGACACTTTGCACCAAGAAAGAAAAGCTAGGGCAGGCAGAGTTTGTTAGCTTGTAGTATAACAGTCTGATTACATCCAAAAAAGACAATTCAACCCAAAAGTTTTGGCCTATATACGGCTAGACAAGAGGTCTTGGTTGCCGCCATAACCATTTGAGAGGTAGAATCTGCAACGGTTATGCAAATGAAAGTCTGCTATAAGAAAGATTAAATACTGGAGACGAACTTGAGGTTTATGATTCCATGGAGTTAGTAAAATGGTCTCATAAGAAATTGGATAGATGACACCATTTGTATGCAGTTCTAAACATACAATCTTGTACTGCATGAGAGGATTTTGTGTTGAGTATGTGAGTTATGGATTGGAAGACTCTTCATACATGTTGATTTGCATATATGTATGCATGTACAGATCACACTGCATTTAAAAAGCAACAAAATCTATTAATCTGTCTAACCCTGCGTTTGGTGTCCAATTCATTAAGGCAGGATTGTAGCTCCACTTCCTTCTCCTTCAAACGAAAATCTGGGGTGGTGGATTTTGCTGTAAAACACACAGTTGTTTGATTAAGCACACAAACTGAAAATCCAATTAATGTATTCCATAACTACACATTTACTTAACTTGAATATTAATAAACTCTCTAGTATTACACAGAAAATTTGTTCACACTAGTCCAGTTGATCATTTAGACTATGTTATTATTGTTATCAGTTATTTGTAGAGCGCCAACAGATTCCGCAGCGCTATAAACATAGGCGTTGTATACAAGGTAATATTTATTGGGATCAATCGATAGTGTTTATATGAGTGTAACTGTACTTTTAAATGTATTTAATGCAACTTTTTTTTATCACTATCCTTTACACAAGTTCTTCAGTTGCGCAAGCGTAAATTGAGATTGAGCTCGAGCGAACACCTTTACTTTCAACTTGTAACATTTTACCTTTCTTTTAACTGTGCAAGAGAGAATAACGGTATAGATTTTTAGTGTGCTTAAAAGGACTTAAAAGTGTTGAGGATATATTTTCTGTCTTTTCAATAGCTCCCTGGTGCCTGGGTTTGTTGAGCCCAGGTCTAATTTAGCTTTAAAACAAAGAAAAACAACAAATAAAATTAAAGAGTAATCATATTATTGTCAAAATAGGTTGTTAAAGGGATAGAAAGGTCAAAATTGGGTGTATTTAAATTTTAAACAAAAGCATTTTTGCAACATACTTCCTTTAGCAAAAATACTTCTAGTAAAAGTTATTTCTGTTTTTAAGTGGCATACACACATATGCTGTGAGGGCCTGTGCACCAGCACCTTCTCAGAGAGTTAACAGTGGCTTGTGTGAAACAAATTAAATTTTCACAGATGCAATACACACAACTATTCACTCTTTGAGCTTGAATACTGGTGGATTACTGGGTCCTCAGGAAGGCTGTCAATCCTGGAATATGCACACACCAAGCATGGAGATCATGCCCTGATGATTGAAAGCCAAATATTCCAAGCGGCTGACACCAGTGTTTAAAGGCAGCATTGCCGAGAGGAGTTTTACATTTGGTGGCAATGCTGGTGATATATTCCAAGCCACATTGCCACCTACATTGATTATGTAAAGTAAAGGATCCCTATTAAATAGATCACTCAACCAAGTAAACGTTCAGAAGGCTACAAGAATAACCCCTAATCCTCCATAACCCACATCGCTATTAACCCCTACACTATTAACCCCTAAATCAACATAACACCCCACCGTAATAACCCCTACACTACCTAACCCCTAAACTGCCATTACCCCCACTGTAAAATACCCCCTAACCTACTAGGCCCCTAACCTCCACACACCCCATCACAAAATACCTGTTCACTACTTAACCCCCAAACAGCTAACCCCCCAAGACCCCTAACCTAAGATCTACTAAGTTACCAAAAATACAAAACATTACCAGTAAAAGCCCTAAAACTTAAGTGACAGAATGTGAAGGTTTAAAAGGGACAGTCAACACCAGCATTTTTGTTGTTTAAAAAGATAGATAAAAAGATAGATAATCCCTTTATTACCCATTCTCCAGTTTTGCATAACCAACAGTTATAATAATAACAACGCCCTCTAGTGGTGAAAAACCGTCAAAATGCATTCAGATTAGCCCTTCAAGGTCTAAGAAATTAGCATATGAACCTCCTAGGTTTAGCTTTCAACTAAGAATACCAAGAATACCAAGAGAACAAAGCAAAATGGGTAATAAAAGTAATTTGGAAAGTTGTTTAAAATTACATGTCCTATTTGAATCATAAAAGTTTATTTTGGACTTTACTGTCCCTTTAAGGTCAAAAGTCATACAACATGGCAAGAATGAGCACAGCAACAAGACACAAAATAGTTTCACTGCATTAGAAAGGTCTTAAAAACAGGAGCACTTTAATTCATACATTTTTTTAACACTGCTTCATTTGTAAAATAATTTTAAACTTAGTGATAATAAACATTGCGCCGTTTCTCTGCCCGCATCTCATACTTTAGCTGATCGATGACGAATCCGGCTTCATCCAATCATTGCGTGCCCCATTTGGCTTCCAGCTTATGGGGCACGCAACGATTGGATGAAGCCAGAAATCATCATTGATCAGCTAAATGAAGTATCAGATGCGGGCGGAGAAACGGCGCAATGTTTACCATCACTAAATGGTAATTATTTTACAAAGGAAGTGTCTTTAAAAATGTTAATGAATGAAAATGCCCCTGCTTTTAAGATTAATTTTATATACTGGGCAGTAAATTATTAAACTACAATCACTTTAAAGGCTGATAGCAAGATCATCTATAATTATGCTAAATCATGAAAAAGGGCAAATCCTCAAAAAATAAGGGAAATGGAAAAAGTATAAAGAAGTCAGCGTTTTTCCATGCATAATTGCTTTAAAGAGGGCTTGTGTAATATATATATATATATATAATCAATTAAATGCATTGTAAGAAAAAAAAAACATAATTTATGCTTACCAGATAAATTAATTTCTTTCATGGTGGTGAGAGGCCACAATCCATTACTCCCGGGAATTATCTTTCCTAACGACCAGGAGGAGGTAAAGATCCCCAAACCCCAAGAGCTTCATAAAACCTCTCCCCACTTTATCAGAAACTAGTATGACCTATAGCCAAGCAAAAAAAGGTAGGAGAAGGAATTAAGAACCAAAAAATACAAAGCTACAAAGAAGTAGCTGTCATGCAAAATTGATCAACTGAAGCCTCATTCTTAAAAGTCCAAAAAGTGGCAACTGATCTGGTAGAATGAGCAGTAATCTGTTTAGGTGGAGGCGGACCTGGCTCAAAAGCTTCAATCAAGAAGTCAATGAAAAAGCAGAAACTTTCTGCCCTTTCCTGTAAGTTTGTCTGAAATCCTTAGTAGCATCAACCTAATATTTCAAAGCCCTGACAACATCCAAATTGTGAAGAAGCCTCTCTGAAGAAGTCTTTGGATTAGGACATATAGAAGGGACAACAATTTCCCGACTAATGTTATCCAAAGATACCACCTTAGGTAAAAAGTCAAACTTAATTCTTAAAACAGCCTTATCCAGATGATAAATAAGATAAGGAGGATCACAAGAAAGAGCAGATGATTCAGATACTCTTCTAGTAGAAAATATAGCCAAAAGGAACAAACAACTTTCCAAGAAAGAAGCTTAATATCCACTTTATGCACAGGCTTAAATGAAGGAACCTGCAAAACCTTTAACCCTTTGAGTGCTAAGCACTTTCCCACCTGGGTGCTAAGATTTTTTAAGTTTTTTTTTTTTTAACAACATTACCTTTCCAATGGTGGGTCTTGGGGGTCTGTAGCTGCTTAGATGCCTGAGATACAGGCTTCTAAGCAGCATGCCCCCTGCTCCTATACTTAACATTGTTAAGTATAAATAAAGTTGCGCAGTGACGTCATCACGTTATTGTGCGTGACGTCACCACGCAAAACAGAAAACCCCGGCGATGCCTGTCACTCTACAGGCACAATCGCTGGGGTAGGAGTGGGTGGGAGCCCCCAGATCTCCATCAAGGTGGGAGAGTGCTAGTGACGGCTCTGAGCCGTCATTAGCACCAGAGTGGGAAACTCTGTGATGGCTCAGAGCCGTCATTAGCACTCAAAGGGTTAAACACCAAGTAAAGATTCCAAAAAGAAGAAATTGTCTTGATCACAGTTTTAATTTATGCCAAAGGGGTTACAATGGAGGTTTTCAGAAAACCAATTACGGGCAATACCCTTCTCCATGCCAGGAGCAGTCATCCAAAACAGGTTTTT
Organism: Bombina bombina; assembly: GCF_027579735.1. Classification (NCBI taxonomy): domain Eukaryota; kingdom Metazoa; phylum Chordata; class Amphibia; order Anura; family Bombinatoridae; genus Bombina; species Bombina bombina. The sequence continues at coordinate 996,003,091 of NC_069501.1, forward strand.
CACTCAGTGGCAAAAGGGCAATTTACCAGACTCAAAAGAAATTGTACCACACAAAGACAATACAAGGCACATGCGAACCTGTTGGAGAAACGATTGAGAGAAAGAGGTTATAAGAAGGATATCATACAAAAGGCAAGGAGTGAGGTAGGAGCCAGTAGGAAACAGGATCTGCTAACCAACATATGAAGGAAATCTTTTGATGACAAAAAAGGAGCATTCTTTGTTACCGACTACAGCGATCAATACCATCAAATTTGTGGAATCGTGCAGAAGTATTTCAGCTTGTTAGCTGCAGACGACGCTTTACACGGTACCATACAACAAGGTTGCAAATGCTCATTCAGGAGAGGTGTAACTTTAGGGAACACTTTAGCAACCACACAGCTGAAGCCAAAGAAAAAGGAGGAAGGGTGCTTGTGGCTTAGATTTAAAGTTGTATATAGATGTAGCAAACCTACTTGCAAAGCATGTGATCATCTCTAATTTATGGATGGTTTTAAGAGCACGGTTACCAACCGAGCGTATTATCACAGAACTTGTCTGAATTGCAGATCTGTATATGTTATATACCTAACGGGTTGTACAATTTCCCAACTGCAGTACATTGGTTTAATGACCAGGGAGGTACGTTCCTCACTAATATAAAATCTGGCACTCTAACCACTCCTCTGGTACAGCATTTTAATAGAATCGACAATTAGGATCCGTCTAGTTTTGGATGGACTATAATTGAAACTGTTAATGTTGGAAAAAAAGAGGGGGTGATAGAGACCTGCTATTAGCCAAAATCAAGGTATTCTGGATATTCCAGTTACAGACCAGACAACCAAAAGGTCTTATTCAGAATACGCCTTATTAACTTTTGGAAATAGAATTGTGACAAATATACCTTTAATGTTTGGTTAAGGGTACTTTCCCTATGCATCTATAGTTTACATTGTATTAAAAACAAAGTATATTTCATCCACTATTGGGAAATCTCTATTAAACAATTTCAATACTATATGCTATATAACACCCATTTTATAAATAAGTAACATCTGAGCATATTTGTGCAAAAAAACTGCCCTTCTTGCAGTATATACAAACATGAAGTAAAGTAATTTAGTAGTGAAGGGAAAGGTATGTTTAAATGTTTTATTTATATTAAGAAGGATGTCATAGACTACTGGAGTACCCTAAGAATACACATGGTGACTTCATGTATTAAGCATTGTAGAGTGTTACAAAAGTTAATTGAATGATTTCCCTATACAGGATTATACTGGTTAAATGCACTCTAACTGTATCCTAGATTAAGTAACCTATATAGTTACAATTTACCATGTAATATATTTCAGCAAATTTGTATAAATTAATGAAGTAATTATAGATTGTATACATATATGTACAGGAAGGTACTAAGGATGTACTATAGGTTTAAGAGCTAATTTATCAGACAAGCCCATTTCAATGTAATCTGGTAAAGAACCAATAGGATGTCATTAACCTTTTTAAATAGTGTGTATGTCTTAGGGAACACTATGCAAGCTATCAGTATGGCGTATAGCCGAAACGCGTAAGCTGTGTTCCTGAGGACTTGGGCTTTGTTATTGCTGTATCACTTTTTTAACAAACATGGAATAAAAGTCTAATTGTATTATATGTTGCTCCTCCCTTGTTCTTCTTCTACCTTAATTTGTGGGCCTGAACAAAACCATGAATGTCAGGAAGATTAGCAATCTTCCAATAAAAAAAGGAAAGAACTGGCATTTAGGCCCTTATCCAAACTATCCTGTAAGAACTGCAAAATTCTAGGAATTATAAAAGTATACTAGGAAAAGACATGATCCATACACCAAGAAATAAAAGCTTTCTAGGCCTTATGATAAATCTTCCTTAGTTCAGGCTTACGGGGTTAGTCTAAATAACAGAATCTGAAAGACCTCAATGCTTAAAATGATGGTAAATCCTAGCGTTTGTGAAACGTTAGGATATACCATTGGAACAAATAAAGGGGACTTTCAGTCATGAAGTATAAAATACTTCATGCTGAAAGTTTCTTTATTTGTTTGAAGCATTCGCCGCACTGAGCTGCTCAGGTAGCCCGCGGCAGAATGCTATTTTGCTGTGAGGTGAAGTTTCCACCTCTTAGTAATGGCACCGGCTGGCTTGCACTGCTATTGGCTAAGAGGTGGAAAGTGTTTGCGGCGAATGCTTCAAACTCATAACGGAACTTTCAGCATGAAGTATTTTATAGTTCATGACTGAAAGTCCCCTTTATTTGTTCCAATGGTAAATCCTAGTGATAGACACCATATCAGCAGACCAGGACTTAAGCCATAAGGATCTTCTAGAAAGGACTGCGAAGGACATGTTGTTGACATTAAACTTAATAATGTCAAATATAGCATCACAAATAAAGGAATTAGCACTTTTGAGTAATCCCAAAAGGTTCAAAAGATCTTCACTGGCAGAATCATTAGAAAACTGCTCTGAAAGACTAGTTGACCAGTAAGATGAAGCAGCCGCTATCTAAATGGTCCTTAAAAGATGTACTGTCTTCCAAAGGGATAGTGGTACGCTTAGCCAGAGTGGAAATGGCTCCATCTACATTAGGGACAGTCTCCCGCAGTTCAATATTAGAGTCAGGTAAAGGATATAACTTCTTAAACCTTTGCAGAAGGACTAAAATAATTACCTGCCTTAGCCCATTCCCTAGAAACTATTTTAGAGACAGCATCTGGAAAAGGAAAACCCTCAGATGTTTTAGCAACAGTTTTAAAGACTGAATCTATTATAAGGCTAATCCTCAGAACCTTTAGAGTATTCAACCCATAAAGTAAGCAAAAACTCTTTTAAAAGAGAATGGATATGTTCAGCTTTAAAAAAATAAAAAAAAGGAGGATCTATCGGGTTCAGAGGAAGATTCCTCATCAGAGGAAACTTCTCCTTTTGAAGAAATAGGATTCTTAGCCTCAGGACGCATATCACAAGTAGAAGGTAAATTCTTTACTGACCTTTTACGCTTACTTCAAGGCGGGAGAGTTGCCAACATTTCAGAAACTGTAGATTTGATGAGATATTTCCCACTCTGTAGAGGCATAAACAGAAGGGGCAGTAATACTCATAGAAGCAGCATTAGGTTGGTCTGAATTCATTAACCTTAAAACATGAGTCATAAAAATAAGCTGGAAGAAATATTCAGCCTTTTTACAATTAACACACTAAACATTGGTAGGAAGGTAGAGACAGTGGTAAAAAAAACACTGAAGCGTATACTGAATAGCACTCCTAATCCATTTATTGGAAAATGACAAGTATGATCCCTTAATTTGGGAAACACAATAAAATAAAAACATAACTTTATTGAAATAACATTTAAAATTGGGGGAAAAGAAAAAAAATTAAAAGAAAATTATGGAGAGTGTTGTTATGATCACAGTAGTTCTACAGTGTAATAACTAAGGATGATCATTTCTGGTAATATGTAGAAGATGAGGATCATTTTACTGTAATGATCTAGTGTTTCAATTGTAAACACTTGTGTTATACACAGATTGCTTAGTATAATTCAGATATACCAGATAGGCAGTGTGGCAACGTAACAGTATTGGATTTCTAATATTTATACAGTGTGTCTATTAATTGGTATATTCATTATGTGGCATATTAGATAGTATGTAAAAAGTACATCACTATTTAAACATCAAATAATTTACACCGTAAAGAATTAGCTTTGCCACACAATGATGTTGTTAAGTTGCAACACTGTATCAGTTATAGAAAGTGATCAAATATTAACCAAACATAGCTGTGGGTGATATGTTCACTATTTACTCAGTAATTTAGTAACGAAATAGCGCAATTCCTTTATATATATGAATTTGTATTTAATTTAAGCAAAATAGTTACGTCACAGCGTGAAGTAAATGTTAATCTGAAAGTGTGCCATTCAGTACAGCACTAATGACGCTGGTGAATGTATGCACACTGAAAAATCCTAATAAAGTGTTCGTATATAAGCAGACTGCCGGTCTGGATTGCCCTTAAATTTACCCTAAAATAGGTCAAATCATCTCTATTTGCTACTGTGCTATATTGGTAAAGTATTCCCATAGTAAAATTAAAAACAGGGATCCCATATGTCCCCAGCTAGCTCCCTAACATGTTTTGCGTACAAACGCTTTATCAAAGGTCTTGGTAAAAAGGTGTTCAGGGGACCCAGCTTCTAAAGGTAGATTTAGGGACAGAATCAGAAGGCTCCACTATAACATTGAACTACAAAAGAATAAAAAATGATATCCCATAAAAAAAAATCATGAGGAATGGAAAACTTAACCCCTCCTAAACAAGCTCAAGGAATGCTAAGCCAAAACAAAAATAAAAGGAGACAAGTAGACTCAACACCCGAAGCTTGAATAGGGCTCAGCTGAATAGGAGGACACTACTACAAAAACTAAACTATTAAAAAAGAGATTAGCAAGCCAAAACCAAACATTCGTACTAGAGGGCATACGTGCACTAAACCCGATGCGTCCTAACACAAAAACCAAACCACAAGAAAACACCTATGACCCTGAGTGCCTGAAAACCCCCAACATGTGCAATCCTGAGGGCTCTTGTGCACTTTTCCGATGCACACAGACCCAAAGGCCGACAAACACACGCAAATATTAAAAGAGGAATATAAAGAATCTGTCCCAAGGATAGAGATTAGAGATAGATACACATATACACGCACACATTATATATATATATATATATATATATATATATATATATATATATATATATATATATATATATATATTTTATTATTATTTTTTCACGCATACATATACACACATATATACATATACACACATATATACACACATACATACACAGTACTGAGCAAAAGTTTTAGGCCACCATTAGATTTGTTATATTTAAGTTTTAAATGACCATCCATAAATATTTTTCGGTATCTTTATTAAGATACAAACAAAAAATACAGGAAATATGTACAAAAAAATATTTAAAAACACAACCCACAATTTTCAGAACAAAATTTAGTGTGACCTCCCTTGGCACTAAGCACATCTTGAACTCTTTTGGGGAGACTGTCCTGAAGTAATCTTCTGGTATGTTATACCAGGCTTCTTTCAGCAATTCCCAGAGTAGTTCTTTAGATTTAGGTTGTATTTTATTTATTTCTCTGTCCAGGTGATCTCATACTGCCTCTATAATATTCAGGTCTGGACTCTGTGTCAGGGTTTTATCAGTTGTTGTTCTCTTCCAATATGATTTAACTGCATTAGCAGGGTACTTGGGATCGTTATGCTGAAAAAAAACATTCCCAATCAGGGGCTTTACAGAAGAAATGGCATGATGAATTTAAACCTGTCTGTAATTTTTAACATTCATGATCCCCACAATTCGGACAATATCACCAACACCACTGGAAGAAATGCAGCCGAAACCAGGACAGACCCTCCACCATGTTTCACTGAAGGCCGCAAGCACTTATTCTTCCATCTCTCTCCAACTCTTCTTCTCACAATTTGTTGACAATTGGACCCAAAAATTTCAAACTTGGATTCGTCACTCCATAATACCCTATTATTATTAATACCCTTTTCTAATGATCTTTATTCCAATCTTTGTGAGATTTAGCATATCTTAGCCTTTTCACCCTGTTCCCCTTCCGAAAAAAAATAATTTCTTGGCTGCTACCCTTCCACAAAGACCAATTACTGATCAAGCTTCTTCGGACTGTAGAAAGGTCAACTTGGCATCCCGATGAAGCTGCCGGATGCTGAGCCAGGTCCTTGCTGGACTTCTTCTGGTCTCTCAAATAAGAAATTCTGGGAAACCTCATCATATTTTGAAAGTTTTCTTGGCCTTGCAGTGATTTTTATATCCTTAAACTCTCCTGATTCTTCAAATGTCTTTATAACAGCTTGGATACCACATGATGAGTATCCAGTTTGTTTGCTGATTTCAATGTGAGACTGGCCTTGCTGATGCAAAAAGTATGATTTTAGGTCTGTCAAATTCTGTGATCCTTGGTATTTTAAATGGACTGCTCTGATTGAAAGTTGGTCTTATTAGCAAGTTTCCAATGAATTAAACTCATACCACATGTGTATGTAATGCTCAAGCATGTCTTGCACAAACCTGGTGTAATAGACCTTTTTCACAGCAGTCATAACATAAAATGGTAGGACAAATATAGGTTTTAGCAATGACATTAATTAGGGTTCCATTCTATTTAGGTTTACAAGAGCCAGGTTCCTGCTACTGCTCAAGTGTAAGGGGAGGTCACACTAAATACAGCCACTTTAGCCTATAGAAGCAGTTTTTTATGTTTTTTAATACTGCATACAAATATCCCTGTATTTTCTGGTTGTATTGTAATAAAGAGACTGAGAAATAATTCATATATGGTCATTTTACCATTGTTAAAAAACAAATCTAATGGTGGCCTAAGACTTTTGCACTGTACGACCAGTAGAAAGCCATATGAGTATATTGTAGATTCATAGGAGGAGGCAAAAGACAAGTCCCTGCGACCATTATAGAAGGTCTGACAAAATTTTGCATGAAGTGCAAAAGTAACCATACCCCATATACATTACTCTGACAAACCCTGTACTCTGAGGGGAAAACGGGCCTCAACAGACTGAAAGCCCCTCTCACTTAAGAATCATATGCAAATCTTCATTCTTCACCTTCCACCAGCGGAGTAAAAGATAAGACTAGTTTCTGGTAAGGTGTGAGGGGTTTTATGGAGTTCTTGGGGTTTGGAAATCTTTGCCTCCTCCTGGTGGTCAGGAAAGGTAATTCCCAGGAGTAATGGATCGTGGACTCCCACCACCTGTATGAAAGATAGATATTTTTTACTTCCTTCTTTGTGGCTCTTATATAAGTGACCATAACTGCACGATACCACTAAATGTAAATGTGAGGCCTTTCTCCAAGGACGGTAAAGCTAAGTTAATGACCTACAAAACACTGATAAAAACTTCTCATGGTATCCCATAACTCTGGACCTTGTTATCAATTCTAGAACAGGTCCACCCAAAGAACCTTGCATCTGTATTGAAAATCATTCTGTTTTGATGACTTGAAGCCATGAGGTAAAGCAAACAGCATCAAGGCAGTGATCACATTGAGACCTATCACACTACACTACAGAAGACTGATGAAGCATCAATTTGTTTAGTCAAACTTGCCATCATCAGAAATTGTGAACTCAGGTGGAGAGTTACTCTTGTAGATGGAAGAAGTAACCTTTCAAAAACTGCTCAACTATCCATGTACTTGGTATGCAGAAACATTTACAAAGTATGCGGGTATACCAATGAGATTATTATCATTTATTTGTATAGCTACCCCAGTTTGTAATAATTCTGTTCTACAAGCTGCAGAAAAGGTCTGAATGACTTTATCTTGAAAATTAGTGTTTTCACTTAAGTATTATTTCTTTAAAAGTTACAGAAGATCTTTAAAATGAAAATACTGTAAAGAAAGATTTCTTTATTTTTTATGTTTAAATAGTTTCCATAAATGCAAAATAAAAAGCAAAATAGGAATATTGTTTTAAAAGCTAAAAATACATACACATTAATACGAAGTTGCTGTATTTGAAGTTAAATGTTTCTTGCTGGTCTTCCAAGAATTTTGCTTCCTGATCTATTGACTGCAACAAAAAGAAAGGCATGTTTACAAATTGGTTGTAATACTACTACTACTACTACTACTACTACGAATAATAATAATCCAAGGCAGATACAGCCCATGATTATAGTATCCATACAAAAGCAAGTGTAATATATACAATATGCATACATATTCCATTAACTATGTTATTAAGGTGAGCTATAGAAACATCTCCAATTTAAATTATTAGTGCATGGCTGAAGACAATGGGTAAACAGCCCTTCACAGTTTAGTGAATAACTGAAGTAAAATGTAAATGAAACATAATGTGTTGGACTTTTATATTTACAACAGCGAGAAGACTCTCACCTGAACTTTCTGCTTCACTCCAGTCACTCGTTGCTCAATCTCCCCCTGGCGCATAGTTTCCATGGAATCTGTTGCTACTGACCCAGCAGGTGACTAAATATGGATATAGAGTGGGTAAGTAAGATTTAGAGGTAAAACATTAAAATAATTAACTAATTTACTAGATACTACTTTCATAAACTGAACTACTTTTTCGTAAATTAAAGGCATATAAACAACCTTTAAGTAATTGAAGAATATAAAAAATAAAAATTCATTTAAATCAACCAAATTAAAAAAAGGAAATTTATGCTTACCTGATAAATTGATTTCTTTTACGATATGCCGAGTCCACGGGTTTCATCCTTACTTGTGGGATTTATCCTCCTGCTAACAGGAAGTGGCAAAGAGCACCACAGCAGAGCTGTTACATAGCTCCTCCCCTAACTCCTCCCCCCAGTCATTCGACCGAAGGTATAGGAAGAGAAAGGAAAAGCTAAAAGGTGCAGAGGTGACTGAAGTTTTGAAAAATAAAATAAATCCTGTCTTAAAATGACAGGGTGGGCCTCGGCATATCGTAAAAGAAATCAATTTATCAGGTAAGCATAAATTTCCTTTTCTTTTACAAGATATGCCGAGTCCACAGGTTTTATCCTTACTTGTGGGATACCAATACCAAAGCTTTAGGACACGGATGAAAGGGAGGGACAAGACAGGAACCTAAACGGAAGGCACCACTGCTTGAAGAACCTTTCTCCAAAAAATAGCCTCAGAAGAAGCAAAAGTATCAAATTTGAAAAATTTGGAAAAAGTATGAAGGGAGGACCAAGTCCCAGCCTTACAAATCTGTTCAACAGAAGCATCGTTTTTGAAAGCCCATGTGGAAGCCACAGCTCTAGTAGAATGAGCCGTAATTTTTTCAGGAGGCTGCTGTCCAGCGGTCTCATATGCCAGGCGGATGATGCTTTTCAGCCAAAAAGAGAGAGATAGCCGTAGCTTTTTGACCCCTACTCTTTCCAGAATAAACAACAAAAAGAGAAGATGTTTGTCTGAAATCCTTGGTCGCTTGTAAGTATAACTTCAAAGCACGGACCACGTCCAAGTTATGTAATAGACGTTCCTTCTTAGAAGAATGATTAGGACACAAGGAAGGAACAACAATTTCCTGATAAAAGATAATATTCTTATTTGAAACAACCTTAGGAAGGAATCCAGGTTTAGTACGCAAAACCTCCGTATCAGAATGGAATACAAGATAAGGCAAATCACATTGTAAAGCAGAAAGCTCAGAAACTCTTCGAGCAGAAGAGATAGCAACTAAAAATAAAACCTTCAAAGATAACAGCTTAATATCTATGGAATGCATGGGTTCAAACGGAACCCCTTGAAGAACATTAAGAACTAAATTCAGACTCCATGGTGGAGCAACAGGTTTAAACACGGGCTTGATTCTGATTAAAGCCTGACAAAAAGACTGAACGTCTGGGACATCCGCCAGACGCTTGTGTAATAAAATTGACAAAGCAGAAATTTGTCCTTTTAAAGAACTAGCAGATAATCCTTTCTCCAATCCTTCTTGGAGAAAGGACAAGATCCTAGGAATCCTAATCTTACTCCATGAGTTACCCTTGGATTCACACCAATAATGATATTTACGCCATATCTTATGGTAAATCTTTCTAGTGACAGGCTTGCGAGCCTGAATCAGAGTATCAATGACCGACTCAGAAAATTCCCTGCTTAGATAAGATCAAGTGTTCAATCCCCAGGCAGTCAGCTGCAGAGAATTTAGATTTGGATGTTGGAATGGACCTTGAATGAGAAGGTCCTATCTCAATGGCAGTTTCCACGGTGGCAGAGACGACATGTCCACTAGATCCGCATACCAAGTCCTGCGTGGCCACGCAGGCGCCATTAGAATTACAGAAGCTCTCTCCTGTTTGATTCTTGCAATCACACGAGGCAGGAGAGGAAATGGTGGAAACACATAAGCCAGGTTGAACGACCAAGGTACTGCTAGAGCATCTATCAGTACAGCCTGGGGATCCCTTGACCTGGACCAGTAGCGTGGAAGTTTGGCATTCTGTCGAGATGCCATCAGATCCAATTCCGGTGTGCCCCATTGATAAATCAACGATGCAAACACCTCCGGATGGAGTTCCCACTCCCCCGGATGAAAAGTCTGACGACTTAGAAAATCCGCCTCTCAGTTCTCTACTCCTGGGATATAGATTGCTGATAGATGGCAAGAGTGAATCTCTGCCCATCGGATTATCTTTGATACCTCTATCATCGCAAGAGAACTTCTTGTTCCCCCCTGATGATTGATATATGCTACAGTCGTGACATTGTCCGACTGGAATCTTATGAACTTGGTCAGTGCCAACTGAGGCCACACCTGAAGCGCATTGAATATTGCTCTCAGTTCCAGAATATCAATTGTCAACTGAGACTCCGTCGGAGTCCAAGTTCCCTGAGCCTTCAGGGAATTCCAGACTGCACCCCAGCCTAAGAGGCTGGCGTCCGTTGTCACTATAACCCATGATGGCCTGCGGAAGCACATCCCCTGGGACAGATGATCCTGTGACAACCACCACAGAAGAGAGTCTCTGGTCTCTTGATCCAGATTTATCTGAGGAGATAAATTTGCATAATCCTCATTCCACTGTCTGAGCATGCACAGTTGCAGTGGTCTGAGATGAAAGCGAGCAAATGGAACGATGTCCATCGCTGCTACCATTAATCCAATGACCTCCATACACTGCGTCACTGTTGGCCGAGGAATGGACTGAGGAGCTCGGCAAGTATTTAGAATTTTTGATTTTCTGACCCCCGTCAGAAAATTTTTCATGTCTTCCGAGTCTATCAGAGTTCCCAAGAATGGAACTCTTGTTTGTGGAACAAGTGAACTCTTTTCTATATTCACTTTCCAACCGACAACACGATGTCCGTGTGAGATTTGGTCAGATGATAAGTTGACGCCTGAACCAAAATATCGTCCAGATAGGGCGCCACTGCTATGCCCCGCGGCCTGAGAACCGCTAGAAGGGACCCTAGAACCTTTGTGAAGATTCTGGGAACTGTGGCCAACCCGAAGGGAAGGGCCATGAACTGATAATATTTGTCCAGAAAGGCAACCCTTAGAAACTGATGATGATCCTTGTGGATAGGAATGTGAAGGTACGCATCCTTTAGGTCCACAGTGGTCATGTATTGACCCTCCTTGATCAATGGTAAGATTGTTCGTATAGTCTCTATCTTGAACAATGGGACCCTGAGAAATTTGTTTAGACACTTTAAATCCAAAATAGGTCTGAAAAGTCCCTCTTTTTTGGGAACCACGAAAAGGTTGAGTAAAACCCCTGTCCCTGTTCCAGTTTTGGAACTGGACAAATTACTCCCATGGAATAGAGGTCTTTTACACAGTGTAAGAACGCCTCTCTTTTTGTCTGGTCTACAGACAAACGTGAAAGATGAAATCTCCCTCTTGGGGGAAATTTTTTTAATTCCTGTTGATACCCCTGGGTCACAATTTCTAATACCCAGGGATCTTGCACATCCCTTGCCCAAGCCTGAACAAAGAGAGAAAGTCTGCCCCCTACTAGATCCGGTCCCGGATTGGGGGCTGCCCCTTCATGCTGTCTTGGTAGCAGCAGCGGGCTTTTTGGCTTGTTTACCCTTATTCCAAGTCTGATTAGGTCTCCAGACAGACTTGGATTGAGCAACATTTCCTTCCTGCTTATTGGTGGAAGGGGAACCAGAGGGTACTCCTCTGAAATTTCGAAAGGAACGAAAATTATTTTGTTTACCCCCATCCTAAGAGGTTTGTCTTGAGGTAGGGCGTGGCCTTTACCTCCAGTAATGTTAGCAATGATTTCCTTTAATTCAGGGCCGAACAGGGTCTTACCCTTGAAAGGAATAGTTAACAGTTTAGACTTTGATGATACATCAGCAGACCACGATTTTAACCATAGCGCTCTGCTCGCCAATATGGCAAAGCCTGCATATTTTGCTGCTAATTTAGCAATCTGAAAAACCGCATCTGTGATAAAAGAATTAGCTAGTTTGAGAGCTTTTATTCTGTCCAAAATGTCGTCTAGGGGCGTCTCTACTTTCAGAGACTCCTCAAGGGCGTCAAACCAGAAAGCCGCCGCCGTAGTTACTGGAACAATGCAGGCAGCAGGTTGTAACAAGAAACCCTGGTGAATAAATAATTTCTTTAGAAGACCCTCTAATTTTGTATCCATAGGGTCCTTTGAAAGCACAACTGTCTTCAATAGGTATAGTTGTACACTTAGTTAGAGTAGATATTGCTCCCTCCACCTTAGGGACCATTTGCCAAGCGTCCTTGATGGAGTCTGATATGGGAAACATTTTCTTAAAATTAGGAGGGGGAGAGAACGGTATGCCTGGTCTATCCCATTCCTTTCTAACAATTTCCAAAATTCTTTTGAGAACCGGAAAAACATCAGTGTAAGTAGGAACGTCTAGATATTTATCCATCTTACACAATTTTTCTGGAGGAATTGTAATAGGTTCAAAATCATCCAGAGTCGCTAGGCCCTCCCTGAGTAACAGGCGAAGATGTTCAAGTTTAAATTTACGCTAAGTCCGTATCTGTCTGAGGTAACATATTCCCTGAATCTGAAATTTCTCCCTCAGACAATAATTCCCTAACCCCCAATTCAGAGCATTGTGAGGGTACATTGGAAATGGCTACTAAAGCATCAGAGGGTTCAGTATTTACGTTAATACCTGGCCTACTGCGTTTACCCTGCAAACCTGGCAGTTTAGATAATACCTCAGTGAGAGTAGTTGACATAACTGCAGCCATATCTTGCAAAGTAAAATAATTAGATGCACTAGATGTACTAGGTGTCACTTGTGTGGGTGTTAAAGTTTGGGACACTTGAGGAAAATTACATGACATATCCTGATTCTCTTCAGACTGAGAATCATCCTTAGACATACTTTCATTTCCTAAAATATGTTCCTTACAGTGTAAGGCTCTATCAGTACAAGAGGTACACAATGTAAGTGGGGGTTCCACAATGGCTTCTAAACACATAGAGCAATGAGTTTCCTCAATGTCAGACATGTTGAACAAAGTAGTAATAACCACAACAGTTGGTAAATACTTTATTTGTTGACAAAAACAATTTTGCAAAAAACGAGTACTGTGCCTTTAAGAAATAAAAACACACAATTTTTTTCCTAAGCACACTTAAAAACGTCTATGAACGTTTAAAAAGTAGATATAGACATATAAATTGCCAAAAATTATTGCATTCACATGCAAGGATTGAATTTACTCTTTACAGGAATATTACTTTCAAAAAATAATACAATTTTCTAAATAATGACCCCTGCACCTCGCCACAGCTCTGCTGTGGCGCCTACCTGCCCCCAGATAACTGCCAAACGAATCGACACCAATCCGGATAGTGTAAAACACAGATAGGGCCCAACCGGAGCTAATGTCTGCTGTCTCCTTCAGAGTAAACTGCGCATCTGAGGCGCGAAAATAGGCCCCGCCCACAATGGACGTCGCACTAAGAAATTCAACTACCGCATGGGAAGCGTTTAAAAACAGCCATGTGGTCCCCAAACGACTATTTATCAAATAAAACCTCTTTTACTGTTTTATAATAGAATTTGTGAAAAGTCCCAATGTCAATTAATATGCTGCTTATGAAATGTGCTGCAATGATGTAGGAAATAAAACACCCGGTATGACAGTAACACCCCTTATGGTTTAGGACTACTGCTTACCCTGTTCCCCTTATAAGGAACCAAATACAGCCAATTCTGATATACCAAGTTTCCTCAAAGAAAAATAGACTGACATATATGCTGTTTACTGCATGAGACCGCCCTCACACTGAAGATTTTCCATCATTACCTTCAGATTAGAGGGAACCATAATTGAACTTAGTAACTGCTGCTAAGATCATCAATTTTAGGGAGAAATCTTCTTCCATATCCTCCCTGATCAAAATAGTACTCACCGGTACCATTTAAAATAAAAAATATCTTGATTGGAGAAATTAAAACTATCATTTTGTCACCACTATCACTTTACCCTTCCTATTACTAGAATGACTGGGGGGAGGAGTTAGGGGAGGAGCTATGTAACTGCTCTGCTGTGGTGCTCTTTGCCACTTCCTGTTAGCAGGAGGATAAATCCCACAAGTAAGGATCAAACCCGTGGACTCGGCATATCTTGTAAAAGAAAAAGCCAATAATTTTTTTCTTTTGTTAAAAAAAACAAAACAAAACACATTGCCAACATAAAAAGCCACAAAATACCATTAGCTAGAGGAAGGAGACTGTTATTTGGAATGTGTATCAAGACAGCTTGCTTAGTATTCAGAAATCCTAGAAGTATAAAACACATTTTACACATGCCAAAACCAGCAAGCTTCTCAATGTAAGAACAAAGCAACACATGGAGTAATGCAGGCTTATTGATATTTTGTTTTAGCAATAATTCATGGAATAAACTCTGTGCAACCTATTAAAATGCATTTGGTCTACAGTAAGGAATCTATTTTTAGAATGTCACAAACTCCCTGGAATTTCCTCAATAATAGGATAAAAACTGATCTACTTTTCAATTACAATACAAATATTTTATTTTTATTATTATTATACTTTATTTATAAAGCGCCTATATATCCTGCAGCACTTGTCCAAGGGAACAAATAATATAAGTAAAACAATGATACAATACTTCTAGGAGACAAGACAAAATTTGACAAACAAATAGAAGAGGAATTGAGGGCCCTATTCCTGTGGCAATGGTAGGAGGGTGAGAAACAGGAGGTGAGGACTGCAAGGATGAGAATGATGTTGCGGTTACTTTTAGCAGAAAGAAGATTGTTAATAACGATAGTGAGGGTTATTTCAGTTGAGTGTTGGGGACAGAAGCCAGATTGAAGGAGGTCAAACAAAACAGAAAGTGGGCTAGGTAGTCATAAACTAATTTTCCAGGAGTTTTGACACTAGCCAAAGCAGTGATATGGGGAGGCTGTTTGCAGGAGAATTAGGGTCAAGGGAGGGTTTTTTGACTATGGGAGTGACCTTTATATCTTTGAAAGAAAATGGGAATGAAACGGTAGAAAGGGATAAGTTAAAGGGTAAATGAGTAAGAGCTGGAGTGAGGGTGGAAGACAGAGAAGGTATTAGCTGTGAAGGGATAGGGTGGAGCGGCAGGTAGTGAGAAGACAGTAAGGTGGCTGGGGGGGGGAGAATCGGAGAGGCAGAGGGGGTGGAGATGGAAGATTGCAGGCTTGTGTCAAGATGTTATTTTGGGTAGTATGCGCTATGTTAAAAAAGTAGTCTGCAAGGTCTTGAACTCTAAAGACAGACAAAGGAGGTTGTGCAGGTAGATAGATGAGTGTGTTTTCTGAGAGTGCCAGGGCTGTAACTGACGGCATGTGGTTTTTCACAGTTGGGGAGGAGAAAGAGTGTCTAATGGATAGGAGAGAGTATTGTAATAGTGGGCTGTATCAATATTAGGACAGGTTATCCTGGAAGTGTGAGGGAGGAGATATTGAATAAGTTTGGAAAATTGGAGTGGATTTACAGCGTGCAGATTTCTACAGGTGCGAGGGCGAGATGGAGAAGTGGGTTTAGCAGATACCTTAAGATTATAGGTGAGCAGGTGATGGTCTGAAATGGGAAAAGGGTGACATGTGAAGTCAGATAGTGTCATAAATTAAAAGCCTGTCTCTTTAAGGAGACATTTTCTCCTAATCTGAGTCCTGGCTATAAAGGAGCCTGCAACATTCAATACCTTGCTTGGTATTGAAGTTGCATGCTTCCCTGCTCAGCCGCTCTCACTGAGGACTCTGACTCTCTGCCTATTCTGCTGAGCTACACATCACACGCTGTCTGCGTGTCATCTCCTCACTTCCGGTTTCACGGACCACCGCACTTCCGTTTTACACAGACCAGGACGCTGCAGCTCTGTAAGCAGCTCTCCCCTCAATCTGCTCTAGCGGTTTGCCTAGTACAAACACTGAACCACCATTGCTCTAACCTTTTCTCCCTCCGGAGGTGAGTCTTTGCTGGACACTTTTCCCTAAGTAATTTTTGTCATAAAACCATTTTTCTATCATATTAATTTTCCACCAAAACTTTACTTTTACTTTTTGTTTGCTGGACATTATTTCTTTTGTATTTTTGTCTCATACTTATTGTTTGCTACAATCCTAATTTTTTCCCTTAATTATACTTTTTACTTTTTTTGTTATGCAGTCCTAAACCTTAAGACCTAAAACTGTTAACCATTTAATTACTCCTTTTGGTGAGAACCACAATCAAACTCACTTATATTGGCCACAACAGTTTTAGCTCTCATATTAAACACCACTCACTCAAATTATATGTGTGTATTTTCAGATAAATACCCACTATAAATTATGTGAGACACTACCTTGATTTTTATGGTCTGCTATAACTATTGTTTTGCACATGTTTGTTCTAAAACTCTAACTTATAGTTAGTGTGTGTTACAGAATACCAAGCCTATAAAACAGAATGCTGAACTCTGCTGACCTACAGGCTCATGTCATGGAACTCTCCCATAAAGTAGATCAGTTGACACAGGGTCTTAGAGAACTACACTCAGGGAATTTAACCCTAAAAGGGATTATAAAAGAAGGGTTTAATTCTCCTCCTGTTCCCCCTGAACCACCTATCAGTCCCCCTGAACAATTCTCAGGTGATAGAAAAACTTTTAGACAGTTTTACAATGCATGCAGAATGTTTATTACATTAAAACCAAAAACATTTCCTACTGAAAGAATTACAATTCTGACAATAATATCCTATTTAAAAGGAGAACCCCGTGCTTGGGCGGACTCCCTGTATGAATCTAATGACCCCATACTTGAATCAGTTGATGAATTCTTTAGAGCAATGTCTGATATGTATGAGGATCCTCATAAACAATTGACTGCAGAAAATACCTTACGTAGTCTAAAGCAGAACAAAAGATATGTAGAAGACTATATATCTGAATTCAAGATCTGGCAAAGGGACACACAATGGAACCAAATTTCATTAATAAATCAATTTAGATTAGGTCTATCAGACCCTATAAAAGATGAATTAGTTAGAATTGATCTCCCAGATTCTCTAGAGGCACTAATGGCCCTTACTATTAAAATTGATAGGAGATTCAGAGAGAGGAGGTTAGAGAAACAAACACATGACACAGTAGCCAGATATCACCCAT
Organism: Bombina bombina; assembly: GCF_027579735.1. Taxonomy (NCBI): domain Eukaryota; kingdom Metazoa; phylum Chordata; class Amphibia; order Anura; family Bombinatoridae; genus Bombina; species Bombina bombina. The sequence goes on from NC_069501.1 coordinate 996,020,309, forward strand.
CCCGTCCTGTGACATATAGCTCAAGGGGTAATGCAGAGGCCATGGATATTGGGTTCATTAAAGGACCGCTAACACCAGAGGAAAAGTCTCATCGCAAGGAACATGCTCTCTGCATGTACTGTGCCTCCAAGGACCATTCTGTCACGGACTGCCCATCTCTGAAAAGACAGAAATCTGGTGAGTCAATTTGTACTCTACACAATTTTACACTTTCTACCCATAAACCAACTTACTTATTAGTTCCCATCTCGTTACAGTGGGAAAGACAGCGACTAAACCTTGAAGCCGTTGTGGACTCTGGCGCTTATGCCAATTACATTGATATCTCTATAGCAAAGAATAAAAATATACCGTTTGTTGTGAAAAAAAATCCAGTTGCTGTACGTTTGATTGATGGTAATTGTTTATCTACAGGTCCCATCACACACCAAACAATTCCCATACTTGTTAACATTCACAATAACCACCAAGAATACATCTCCTTTGATATAATCACCTCTCCAATGTTCCCAGTCATACTCGGGCTACACTGGTTAAGACAACACCAACCTATGATTCATTGGAAACAAAATAAAATAGAATTTAATTCACCCTACTGTAATTCTACTTGTCTACTCCCTCAATCTATACTTCACATTAATCAAGATGAAGGGTTAATACCCCATCAGTATCATGATTTTTCATTGGTTTTTGATAAAATAGAGGCAGAATCTCTACCACCCCATAGAGAGTATGACTGCCCCATAGAACTTATACCAGGGTCAGACATCCCATACGGGCACATCTTCCCCTCTATCCCAAACCGAATTAGTAAGATTAAAAGAATACATAAATGAAAACCTTAGAAAAGGATTCATAAGACCTTCCACCTCTCCTGCAGGTGCGGGCATTTTCTTTGTGACCAACAAAGACAAAACCATCAGGCCTATTGTGGATTACCGTGAGCTCAATAAGCGTACTGTAAAAGACCGTTACCCTCTGCCGCTCATCCCTGAACTTATAGAAAGATTGAATGGGTCGTCTATCTTCACCAAACTCGACCTCAGAGGTGCTTACAACCTTATCCGTATGCGTTCAGGCGATGAGTGGCTGACGGCGTTCCGTACGAGGTACAGACTTTTTGAGTATACGGTAATGCCATTCGGGCTTTGTAATGCCCCTGCAACGTTTTAACGTTATATAAATGACATTTGTAGGGATATATTGGACACCTTCCTAGTAATATATCTTGATGACATATTAATCTTCTCTAACACTTTGACAGAACACGTAAAACACGTAAGAACAGTCTTGGCACATTTACAAGCACATAAACTCTACGTGAAAGCTGAAAAATTTATATTTCATAGTAATGATATCACATTCCTGGGGTACCATATCTCATCAAAAGGGGTTCAGATGGAAAATTCAAAAGTTCAAGCAATAATTGATTGGCCCATACCACACAATAAAAGGAATGTACAAAAATTCCTAGGGTTTTCGAATTTCTATCGAAAGTTTATTAAAGGGTTCTCTCACATTGCCAAACCCTTAACTAATCTCACTAAAGATCACATACCTTTTGTGTGGTCCCCCTCAGCTAACGATGCCTTTAATTATTTAAAAAATGCATTTATTACAGCTCCTATCCTTGCCTATCCTGACCCTCATTCTCAGTACACTCTTGAGGTAGATGCATCTGAATATGCTATTGGGGCTGTACTTTCCCAAAGATCCAAAACCACCAATAAACTACATCCAATAGCATATTACTCCCGTGTTCTCACATCTTCTGAACTAAACTATCACGTAGGGGAGAAAGAATTGCTCGCCATGAAGAGTGCCTTAGTTAATTGGAGACATTTATTAGAGGGAACCGCTGAACCTATTATTATCTATACTGATCATAGAAACTTACAGTATCTCAAAACCAACCGTACACTCACATCTAGACAGGTCAGATGGAGTCTTTTCTTTTCAAGGTTTAACTACATCATTACCTATAGGTCAGCTTCCCTAAACACAAAAGCAGACATCCTATCCAGGCTGCCTCCAAAACCCCCTCAGGTTCCTCACACAGGTACTCTTATTTCCCCTGAATTCATTATAGGTGGTATTGTAGATTTTTCAGATAAATTAAAAAGTGAACAAGCCATCGACACAACAAAAGATACATATAATCTAACTCCTAAAACTGATGGGTTACTTTGTTATCAAGGTAGGGCATATATCCCTCCAAACATGAGATCGTTTATACTTGAACAGGTACATGATTCCAAATTCTCTGGACACCCAGGAGTCAACAAGACTCACAGATTGCTTAAGCGATTATACTGGTGGCCCAGAATGATTTTTGATGTACAAAAACACATCTCTACCTGTAAGATATGTACCACATGTAAAAAAGATAGAAGACACCCTCCAGGTTATCTGCTTTCTCTTCCAATACCCAAAAGACCCTGGAGTGAGATAGCCATAGATTTTATTGTCGAACTACCCAAATCCGGTGGTAACAACACAATTATGGTAGTGGTTGATCTATTGACGAAAATTTCCCATTTTGTCCCTTTCCATAAGCTTCCTACCAGCATGGAAACAGTGACATTGTTGCTTCAAAATGTAATCAAATTACATGGAGTACCCTCTTCTATCACGACTGACAGAGGGACACAATTTACCTCGCGCCTTTGGAAACAGCTATGTAAAACCCTTGAGATTGATCAAAGGTTATCATCTGCTTTTCACCCCCAGACCAACGTAGCGTACCAACCAGTGGTTGGAGGAATATATCCGTTGTTTCTCTACACAACAACAGGATAATTGGAATTATTTGCTCCCTATCGCAGAATTTGCACATAATAACACATATCACACTTCAATCAAAGACACACCTTTCCATGCCAATTACGGTTCCACCCGTCATTTCACTTACCCCTCGAAAGGGAAAGTGATTGTCCTATAATTAATGATTTCACTAACTCCATTTCGGAATCCTTTACATTACTCTCAGAAAACATCAAAAAGGCCCAAACACGTCATAAACATTATTATGACCTCCGACGTAGAGCTTCCCCTACCTACAATCCTGGCGACTTGGTATGGCTATCCACGAGAAACCTACGTCTCACTGTGCCTTGCCGCAAGTTCAACAAGCTATTTATTGGACCTTTTCCTGTAACTAAGGTTATCAATGACAACGCTGTGACCTTACTTCTACCCTCACATTATCGTATCCACCCAACCTTTCATGTCTCTCTTCTCAAGCCTTATCAGGCACTTAGGAATCATCAACCATCTTCTGTGGATGAACCCCCTCTAGCTCCTGAAGTAGAGTATGAGGTTGAAAACATCCTGGACTCTCGTAAAGTATCTGGTAGACTCCAGTATTTGATCCACTGGAAGGGCTATCCCCATGAGGAGGATTCCTGGGAGCCTTCAGTTAATCTCTCAGCCCCAAGACTGGTATCTCTGTTTCACCGTCGACATCCAACCAGACCGAAACCATGAACCACGGAGTGGTTCCTTAGAGGGGGTACCCTGTCATAATTTAAAAGCCTGTCTCTTTAAGGAGACATTTTCTCCTAATCTGAGTCCTGGCTATAAAGGAGCCTGCAACATGCAATACCTTGCTTGGTATTGAAGTTGCATGCTTCCCTGCTCAGCCGCTCTCACTGAGGACTCTGCCTCTCTGCCTATTCTGCTGAGCTACACATCACACGCTGTCTGCATGTCATCTCCTCACTTCCCGTTTCACAGACCACCGCACTTCCGGTTTACACAGACCAGGACGCTGCAGCTCTGTAAGCAGCTCTCCCCTCAATCTGCTCTAGCGGTTTGCCTAGTACAAACACTGAACCACCATTGCTCTAACCTTTTCTCCCTCCGGAGGTGAGTCTTTGCTGGACACTTTTCCCTAAGTAATTTTTGTCATAAAACCATTTTTCTATCATATTAATTTTCCACCAAAACTTTACTTTTTGTTTGCTGGACATTATTTCTTTTGTATTTTTGTCTCATACTTATTGTTTGCTACAATCCTAATTTTTTCCCTTAATTATACTTTTTACTTTTTTTGTTATGCAGTCCTAAACCTTAAGACCTAAAACTGTTAACCATTTAATTACTCCACAATCAAACTCACTTATATTGGCCACAACAGTTTTAGCTCTCATATTAAACACCACTCACTCAAATTATATGTGTGTATTTTCAGATAAATATCCACTATAAATTATGTGAGACACTACCTTGATTTTTATGGTCTGCTATAACTATTGTTTTGCACATGTTTGTTCTAAAACTCTAACTTATAGTTAGTGTGTGTTACAGATAGAGAGCAGAGGTAGGAAAACACCAGGTCAAAAGGGTGTATGTTGCGGTGACTAGGGTGGATTGTGACACTGGAGGATGTGAGTGAAAGAAATTTAGAGGCAGCAGGGGCAGATAGGTTATCAATGGGGATGTCGAAGTCACCAAATAATCGAGTCAGTATATTTGGAGAGAGAAAGTGAGGACGCCAGACGGCAAAGTTGTCAAGGAAACGGGAGGTTGATCCAGAACGGCGATAAATGACTGCCACCATGTGTGAGAGCAGTAATAGAAGCAGTGTCAGAAGAAGATAGCCAGGTTTCAGTAATTGCTTAAAGCATTAGAAACAAACTGGTTGTGAACAGATGTAAGTTTGTTGCAGACAAAGCGAATGTTCCAGAGAGCTAATGTGTGCTGGTATTACAAGTTGTCAGCTATACGAACGATTGGTGGGAAGTATTGCGCTCATGAGTGCACTCTTCCATAGGCTCCAATGGGAGCCTTGTTCATACACAGCACAGAACCAAAGCACAGTGAAGGGGGTAAGCAGTGCAGCGATGGCCGCATATTGTTAATATATATGTATTTTACTGTATACATATATATTTATGTGGGTAATATGTGTATATACACTTTTTAACACATAAATATATATGTGTATAAGCATATACATATATATTTACTGGGAACACACAGTTCCAGCAGACCGCAATGTAAAGGCACTTTTTAGTGCCATTTTATTTCAAACACCCCACAGCCCCCCGATTTTAGCCCCCAAAAACTGCTAAGTGCAGTTTTCTTTTTTGGAAAAAAAAATGATACATTAAAAAAATAAAAAAAATAATAATACTTGATTTAGCACCAATTGCTACCGCAAGCTCACGGTAACAATAACCAGCCGCTTGGTGAGTTAAATAGGAGAAGTGTGGGTTTGCGCATGAAGTTACAATTTAGAATACTATTTGTCACAATAGATTCCCAATATGTACTAATTTGGGGACATTCCCACCAGATATGTGATATTTTCTTGTACTAATTTTGGGACATTTCCACCAGATATGTGATATATTTTCTTAAGTAGGACAACCCCTTCAGCATTTATCTGAGGCATTAGGAAATAGTTGCGTAACTATCTTAAAGTTGGTTTTCAACACTGAAACAGAATTTGCAGATTTATCTTTAAAATAACAAATGGTTCTCCATTTTTTTGTTTTTATTAAATCTGGGTGATCCCTATTCCATGCCTTAATATGTGTTGGGTAAATTGTGAGTGACACTGTAAACTATATATACATTATATAGATTAATAATAACTATATTTATGAATGTTTGACAAATAATGCTTAGAATAAGTTACATGTTATTACAGGCATATGATATCTAATGTATAAACGGTTCTGAATTGACTGGTACATACCTAATAAACATATATTTTTATACACTCAAACATTATTAGGAAATGTCCTCAGAGAATGGAAGGAATATATCTATATTAAATAAAAAATTATAATAATTATATATATATATATAGTAAGAGGCTTATGGTGCAGACCCTTTAAAATAATATATCAAGAATGTATATAGAAAAGACAGAAGCAAAGAAAATACTTTGCTTCAAAAAGACAGGGAATTCAGCACTCTTTTTAAAAGGATACACAGCTCTATAGTAAACAAAATAACAGTTTTATTGATACAGAAGATTCGCTACTTAGACACATTTCATCCCCTGTGAGATAGACAGGGCAATAGTAAACTGAAGCGCAGGCCAACATAGCCTAAACCATAATAAAGTGTCTATTAAGAAGATATTAAAATATTATCATTAATAACATTTAAGAAACCTGACCGGTCAGGTATGCAAGGTACCTTTAAGTATATTTCCACAATATATGATGCTTATAGAGGTGTATTTAGGAAAACCAAACCCAGCTGCTCACAGGACCCCCACGGATATAAATGGAGGATAGAACCTGGGCAGGTGAACTTGGGGATCTAGGTTTCCAAATTTACACCCTATATGCTGTGCTGAAAAGAATGCAGTGTTGCCACATATTAAACGATTGACATCCTATATATAGAGTCAAAGCAAGTATATTTTGTTGTTATGTGGCAATACCCAAGCTAGAGGACATAGATGATACGGGAGGGACGAGACAGGGAACCTAAACGGAAGGCACCACTGCTTGAAGAACCTTTCTCCCAAAAGCGGCGTCAGCTGAGGCAAAAGTGTGAAATTTATAGAATTTCGAAAAAGTGTGAAGAGAGGACTAATTTGCAGCCTTGCAAATCTTTTCCACGGAAGCAACAGGCCAAGTGGAATGAGCCGTAACCCTTTCAGGAGGCTGCTGTCCAGCAGTCTCATATGCAAAACGGATGATACTCTTAAGTCAAAATAAAAAGAGGTAGCCGTAGCTCTCTGACCCTTACGTTTTCCAGAGAAAATTACAAACAGAGAAGAAGACTGACGAAAGTCCTTAGTCGCCTGTAAGTAAAATTTTAAAGCACGGACAACATCCAAATTGTGCAGAAGACGTTCCTTCTGAGAAGAAGGATTAGGACACAAGGAAGGAACAACAATCTCCTGATTAATGTTCCTGTCTGAAACAACCTTAGGAAGAAAACCTAGTTTAGTACATAAAACTACCTTATCTGAATGGAAAATAAGGTAAGGCGAAGTGTATTGCAACGCCGAAAGCTCCGACACTCTTCGAGCTGAAGAAATAGCAACAAGAAATAAAACTTTCCAAGATAACATCTTAATATCTAAGGAATGCATAGGCTCAAACGGAGCCCCTTGAAGAACTTTGAGAACTAAATTCAGACTCCATGGAGGAGTAACTGGTTTGAACACAGGCCTGATCCTAACCAAGGCCTGACAAAAAGATTGTACATCTGGGACATCTGTCAGACGTTTGTGTAACAAACTAGATAAGGCAGAGATCTGACCCTTTAGGGAACTAGTCGATAAATCCTTCTCCAAACCTTCTTGGAGAAAATACAAAATTCTGGGAATCCTAACTCTACTCCATGAGTAGCCCTTGGATTCACACCAATCAAGATATTTACGCCATATCTTATGGTAAATCCTTCTGATTACATGCTTACGAGCCTGATTCATTGTCTCTATGACCGAATCAGAAAAACCCCGCATGGATAAGATTAAGCGTTCAGTCTCCAAGCAGTCAGCTTCAGAGAAACTAGATTTGGGTGAAAGAAGGGCCCTTGAATGAGAAGATCCTTCCTCAATGGAAGTCTCCAAGGTGGCACAGATGACATGTCCACCAGATCTGCATACCAAATCCTGCGAGGCCAAGCAGGTGCAATGAGGATCACCGATGCCCTCTCCTGCTTGACTCGAGCAATGACCCGAGGCAGAAGCGCAAACAGGGGAAACAGGTATGCTAGGCTGAAGGACCAAGGAACTGCCAGAGCATCTATCAGTACCGCCTGGGGATCCCTGGACCTTGACCCGTATCTCGGGAGCTTGGCATTCTGATGAGATGCCATGAGATCTAACTCCGGCCGACCCCATTTGAGAATCAGGTTGGATAATACTTCCGGATGCAGTTCCCACTCTCCCGGATGAAAAGTCTGCCTGCTCAGAAAGTCCGCCTCCCAGTTGTCCACCCCTGGGATGTGGATGGCTGAAAGATGGCAAGAATGGGCTTCCGCCCATCGGATTATCTTGGCTACCTTGGTCATTGCTAAGGAACTCCTCGTTCCTCTCTGATGATTGATGTAAGCCACTGACGTTATGTTGTCCGACTGGAATCTGATAAACTGAGCCGAAGCCAACTGAGGCCAGGCCAGAAGGGCATTGGAGATTGCTCTTAGTTGCAGGATGTTTATAGGAAGAACAGACTCCGCCTGAGTCAAAACTCCCTGAGCCTTTAGGGGACCCCAGACAGCTCCCCACCCGAGTAGGCTGGCGTCTGTCACAATCACCCAGGACGGTCTGCGAAAGCAGGTCCCCTGGGATAGATGATCCAGAGACAACCACCATAGAAGAGAGTCCCTCGTTTCTTGTTCCAGTGTTATTCGAGGAGACAAGTCTGCATAATCTCGATTCCACTGCCTGAGCATGTTTAACTGCAGAGGCCTGAGGTGGAACCGAGCAAATGGGATGATGTCCATTGCCACCACCATCAGTCCAATTGCTTCCATGCACTGAGCCACTGACGGTCGAGAAGTAGACTGAAGGACTCGACAGGTATCTGGAATCTTTGATTTCCTGAGCTCTGTCAGAAAAATCCTCAGATATAGAATCGATTCGAAATCCCAAGAAAGTCACCCTTGTTTTTGGGACTAGGGAACTCTTTTCCAGATTTACCTTCCACCCGTGAGTTATCAGGAAGGATAGTACCAAGTCAGTATGAGATCTTGCTTGTTGACAAGATGGCGCCTGGATTAGAATATCGTCCAGATAAGGAGCCACCGCAAAGACCCGCAGTCTTAGGACCGCCAGCAGAAACCCCGGAACATGTGTGAAAAATCTGGGTGCCGTGGCCAGGCCGAAAGGAAGAGCCACAAACTGAAAATGTTTGTCTAGAAAAAGCAAACCTCAGGAACCTGTGATGATCTCTGTGGATAGGAACATGCAGATAAGCATCCTTTAAATCCACTGTCGTCCTAAATTGACCCTCCAACTTCTTGTTCATGGGATCTTTAAAAGCACAACTATCCTCAATGGGAATAGTAGTTCGCTTGGCTAAGGTGGAGATAGCCCCTTCCACCTTAGGAAACGTTTGCCAAGCTTCCTTGACAGCGTCAGCTATAGGAAACATCTTTTTGAAAATAGGAGATGGAGAGAAGGGAATACCTTGTGTCTCCCATTCCTTTGAAACAATCTCCGAAGCTCACTTAGGAACTGGAAAAACATCTGAGTAAGAAGGAACTTCGAAATATCTGTCCAATTTACTTGACTTCGCAGGAGCGACCACTACCGTGGAATCACAGTCGTCTAATGTAACCAAAACCTACCTGAGTAACAGGCAGAGGTTTTCTAGTTTAAATCTGAAAGAGACAACCTCTGAATCAGTCAAAGGCAATGAACTCTCCGAGTCTGAAATTTCGCCTCCATCTCAGTTCCCTGGGAGGGTACATCTGAGATTGCCACCATGGCATCAGAAACCTCACTGATAACATGGTTGTCTTTCCTCTTACGCTTGCCTTGTAGCATAGGAAAAGCAGACAACGCATCAGAAATTGTGGAAGACATAAGCGCAGCTATGTCTTTTAAAGTAACTCCAGCAGGTGCTAGAGTAGAAGTACAGGGCACTGCTTGTGAGGGCATTAAAGTTTGGGACGCTTGGGGAGAAAGCTGCAGCATACTCTGAATCTTGTCATTAGACTCCTGAGAAGCATCCACTTTAGAAAAATCTTGATCATGAAAAATCTTCTCTCTATAACTTAAAGCCCTCTCAATACATGGGGGACAAAAAGGAATTGGTGGTTCCACATTGGCATCCTAAACACATGGAGCAAGAAACATTTTGCATGGTTCCTATGTCCATACTGAAGCACAGAAAAATAACAATGTAATAAAAAAACTCTTTAAAACTTTATTACAATAAACTGCTACTGGCCCTTTAAATTTTAAAAAGCAAAAGTTTTTTACTGTAGACAGAAAAACAACTGTGACTCCAAAAGAAAAAACAAAATTTATACAAATAACTTTATTTTTAATGTCAAAAAACAAAAATGATACTGTGACTTTGTATGTTAAAAAGAAACTATTTTCCTTAAGAGAGAAAAACGTATCCTCAATTAGGCAACCTAAACAATTCAGACACCTCTACGCCTCAGCAGCTCCAGTGCTGCAGAAGAGGATGGCTCAACACTGCTACAAACCGCTTACTTCTACTTCTACTGTCATGCGGTTCTAATGCGACTCTGATGCAACAACTGTTCTGATGCAAGGGAGTAAAATGGTGCCCCACGGCAAAATCCAGAACAGCTTTGTGTACCAGGCAAGTCACAAACTGCGCAGCGTAATTAATAAGCATGCGAAAGTTAGCCCTGCCCACCGTGGGCGTTAGTAATACACTCGAACCGACCAGCTTTCATTTTAGAAAAAAAAATAAACCGATAGGGAAAAATTAGCTTAAATCCCCAGCCCCAGTGCCTGTACATAAGCTGTCAGTAAGAACAGAACCCTCCATACACAGAGAGTATGTGTCCCATGATAAAGAGCCCCATATTGAGCCTCAAATGTAATAGAAGAATAAACAAAGTGCTTACTTTTCCTGTTACTCTCAGAATAAAAAGAAGTCAGCACTTACCTTAAATCTGCCCGACAGCAGGACAGTCCAGCAGGTTTAAGAGGTCCTCTCCCTCCCATAGCCCTGTGGAAAATGATAAGGCCTGAGTTAAGTTTGCTTAGGCCATCAGGATAAGGGCAGCATTAATGTATGGGAGACGCAGTGAGAATTATGTCCCACCAGTTCCCATTGCTCTAAAGTCACCAAAAGCTCTACTGTAGAGACTGATATGGACTACGGCTACACCCTAGAACAAAGCAGCACAATCTTGCACTACTTTAAAAATAATAAACTCTTGATTGAAGAATCTAACACCTCACTTTACCTCTTCCTATCACTAACGTAGGCAAAGAGAATGACTGGGGTGGGAGGGAAGGGAGGAGCTATTTAACAGCTCTGCTGTGGTGCTCTTTGCCTCCTCCTGCTGACCAGGAGGTGAATAATGAATATGATTCGTGGACTCATCGTGTCTTTAAAAAGAAATATATATATATATATATATATATACACACACACAGTATATATATCATACACACAGTATATATATCATAATTACTTACAACAGACTTCTACTCGCATGTGTGTGCATGACATGAAAATAACTAGGAAGTGAAACAATATTAAATGATATGATACTATTTAAAATTTCCTATACTTAATATAATACTACTGAAAATATTCTCTTAAGACATGGGACTCTATGTATGAAGCCGTCTACTTACCTGCATTCACCGGCCCAATACGCTCGCCTAAGCTTGCCTACCATCGCCGCCGCGGACCTGAATATGTTCGCCAAAGTTATCAAGAAAGCTGTCAAGAAGCCGCGCACCAAGTATGGAGCGATGAGCAGCGGACTGTTGTTAACTGACAGTCATCGATCTCGCTGCTCATCGGCTTCTTCGCAGCTTTCTTGCTAGCCTGTCGCTAAGCACCCACACTATACTATACTGTTTTAACCCCTAAACCACCGCTCCCGGAGCCCCCCGCACCAAAATAAACTTATTACCCCCTAAACCGCCGCTCCTGGACCCCGCCGCCACCTACATTATATGTATTAACCCCTAAACCGCCGCTCCCGGAGCCCCCCGCACCTAAATAAAGTTATTACCCCCTAAACCGCCGCTCCTGGACCCCGCCGCAACTATAATATATTAACCTAAACCGCTGCTCCCGGACCCCGCCGCCACCTACATTATACCTATAAACCCCTAATCTGCCGCCCCCTATACCGCCGCCACCTATATTAAAGTTATTAACCCCTATCCTGCAGATCCCGGACCCCGTCGCAACTAAATAAATTGTTTAACCCCTAAACCACCGCTCCCTGACCCCGCCGCAACTAAATTAAATGTTTAACCCCTAAACCGCCGCTCCCGGACCCCGCCGCCACCTATATTAAACTTATTAACCCCTAAACCTAAGTCTAACACTAACACCCCCTACCTTAAATATTATTTAAATAAATCTAAATACATATTACAATTATTAAAAAAAAAATTCCTATTTAAAACTAAATACTTAAATGTAAACTAAACCCTTTAAAATAATATATCAAGAATGTATATAGAAAAGACAGAAGCAAAGAAAATACTTTGCTTCAAAAAGACAGGGAATTCAGCACTCTTTTTAAAAGGATACACAGCTCTATAGTAAACAAAATAACAGTTTTATTGATACAGAAGATTCGCTACTTAGACACATTTCATCCCCTGTGAGATAGACAGGGCAATAGTAAACTGAAGCGCAGGCCAACATAGCCTAAACCATAATAAAGTGTCTATTAAGAAGATATTAAAATATTATCATTAATAACATTTAAGAAACCTGACCGGTCAGGTATGCAAGGTACCTTTAAGTATATTTCCACAATATATGATGCTTATAGAGGTGTATTTAGGAAAACCAAACCCAGCTGCTCACAGGACCCCCACGGATATAAATGGAGGATAGAACCTGGGCAGGTGAACTTGGGGATTTAGGTTTCCAAATTTACACCCTATATGCTGTGCTGAAAAGAATGCAGTGTTGCCACATATTAAACGATTGACATCCTATATATAGAGTCAAAGCAAGTATATTTTGTTGTTATGTGGCAATACCCAAGCTAGAGGACATAGATGATACGGGAGGGACGAGACAGGGAACCTAAATGGAAGGCACCACTGCTTGAAGAACCTTTCTCCCAAAAGCGGCGTCAGCTGAGGCAAAAGTGTGAAATTTATAGAATTTCGAAAAAGTGTGAAGAGAGGACTAATTTGCAGCCTTGCAAATCTTTTCCACGGAAGCAACAGGCCAAGTGGAATGAGCCGTAACCCTTTCAGGAGGCTGCTGTCCAGCAGTCTCATATGCAAAACGGATGATACTCTTAAGTCAAAATAAAAAGAGGTAGCCGTAGCTCTCTGACCCTTACGTTTTCCAGAGAAAATTACAAACAGAGAAGAAGACTGACGAAAGTCCTTAGTCGCCTGTAAGTAAAATTTTAAAGCACGGACAACATCCAAATTGTGCAGAAGACGTTCCTTCTGAGAAGAAGGATTAGGACACAAGGAAGGAACAACAATCTCCTGATTAATGTTCCTGTCTGAAACAACCTTAGGAAGAAAACCTAGTTTAGTACATAAAACTACCTTATCTGAATGGAAAATAAGGTAAGGCGAAGTGTATTGCAAAGCCGAAAGCTCCGACACTCTTCGAGCTGAAGAAATAGCAACAAGAAATAAAACTTTCCAAGATAACATCTTAATATCTAAGGAATGCATAGGCTCAAACGGAGCCCCTTGAAGAACTTTGAGAACTAAATTCAGACTCCATGGAGGAGTAACTGGTTTGAACACAGGCCTGATCCTAACCAAGGCCTGACAAAAAGATTGTACATCTGGGACATCTGTCAGACGTTTGTGTAACAAACTAGATAAGGCAGAGATCTGACCCTTTAGGGAACTAGTCGATAAATCCTTCTCCAAACCTTCTTGGAGAAAATAAAAAATTCTGGGAATCCTAACTCTACTCCATGAGTAGCCCTTGGATTCACACCAATCGAGATATTTACGCCATATCTTATGGTAAATCCTTCTGATTACATGCTTACGAGCCTGATTCATTGTCTCTATGACCGAATCAGAAAAACCCCGCATGGATAAGATTAAGCGTTCAGTCTCCAAGCAGTCAGCTTCAGAGAAACTAGATTTGGGTGAAAGAAGGGCCCTTGAATGAGAAGATCCTTCCTCAATGGAAGTCTCCAAGGTGGCACAGATGACATGCCCACCAGATCTGCATACCAAATCCTGCGAGGCCAAGCAGGTGCAATGAGGATCACCGATGCCCTCTCCTGCTTGACTCGAGCAATGACCCGAGGCAGAAGCGCAAACGGGGGAAACAGGTATGCTAGGCTGAAGGACCAAGGAACTGCCAGAGCATCTATCAGTACCGCCTGGGGATCCCTGGACCTTGACCCGTATCTCGGGAGCTTGGCATTCTGATGAGATGCCATGAGATCTAACTCCGGCCGACCCCATTTGAGAATCAGGTTGGATAATACTTCCGGATGCAGTTCCCACTCTCCCGGATGAAAAGTCTGCCTGCTCAGAAAGTCCGCCTCCCAGTTGTCCACCACTGGGATGTGGATGGCTGAAAGATGGCAAGAATGGGCTTCCGCCCATCTGATTATCTTGGCTACCTTGGTCATTGCTAAGGAACTCCTCGTTCCTCTCTGATGATTGATGTAAGCCACTGACGTTATGTTGTCCGACTGGAATCTGATAAACTGAGCCGAAGCCAACTGAGGCCAGGCCAGAAGGGCATTGGAGATTGCTCTTAGTTGCAGGATGTTTATAGGAAGAACAGACTCCGCCTGAGTCAAAACTCCCTGAGCCTTTAGGGGACCCCAGACAGCTCCCCACCCGAGTAGGCTGGCGTCTGTCACAATCACCCAGGACGGTCTGCGAAAGCAGGTCCCCTGGGATAGATGATCCAGAGACAACCACCATAGAAGAGAGTCCCTCGTTTCTTGTTCCAGTGTTATTCGAGGAGACAAGTCTGCATAATCTCGATTCCACTGCCTGAGCATGTTTAACTGCAGAGGCCTGAGGTGGAACCGAGCAAATGGGATGATGTCCATTGCCACCACCATCAGTCCAATTGCTTCCATGCACTGAGCCACTGACGGTCGAGAAGTAGACTGAAGGACTCGACAGGTATCTGGAATCTTTGATTTCCTGAGCTCTGTCAGAAAAATCCTCAGATATAGAATCGATTCGAAATCCCAAGAAAGTCACCCTTGTTTTTGGGACTAGGGAACTCTTTTCCAGATTTACCTTCCACCCGTGAGTTATCAGGAAGGATAGTACCAAGTCAGTATGAGATCTTGCTTGTTGACAAGATGGCGCCTGGATTAGAATATCGTCCAGATAAGGAGCCACCGCAAAGACCCGCAGTCTTAGGACCGCCAGCAGAAACCCCGGAACATGTGTGAAAAATCTGGGTGCCGTGGCCAGGCCGAAAGGAAGAGCCACAAACTGAAAATGTTTGTCTAGAAAAAGCAAACCTCAGGAACCTGTGATGATCTCTGTGGATAGGAACATGCAGATAAGCATCCTTTAAATCCACTGTCGTCCTAAATTGACCCTCCAACTTCTTGTTCATGGGATCTTTAAAAGCACAACTATCCTCAATGGGAATAGTAGT
The DNA here is from genome assembly GCF_027579735.1 of Bombina bombina. Taxonomy (NCBI): domain Eukaryota; kingdom Metazoa; phylum Chordata; class Amphibia; order Anura; family Bombinatoridae; genus Bombina; species Bombina bombina. Next base: position 996,035,539 of record NC_069501.1, read on the forward strand.
TCGCTTGGCTAAGGTGGAGATAGCCCCTTCCACCTTAGGAAACGTTTGCCAAGCTTCCTTGACAGCGTCAGCTATAGGAAACATCTTTTTGAAAATAGGAGATGGAGAGAAGGGAATACCTTGTGTCTCCCATTCCTTTGAAACAATCTCCGAAGCTCACTTAGGAACTGGAAAAACATCTGAGTAAGAAGGAACTTCGAAATATCTGTCCAATTTACTTGACTTCGCAGGAGCGACCACTACCGTGGAATCACAGTCGTCTAATGTAACCAAAACCTACCTGAGTAACAGGCAGAGGTTTTCTAGTTTAAATCTGAAAGAGACAACCTCTGAATCAGTCAAAGGCAATGAACTCTCCGAGTCTGAAATTTCGCCTCCATCTCAGTTCCCTGGGAGGGTACATCTGAGATTGCCACCATGGCATCAGAAACCTCACTGATAACATGGTTGTCTTTCCTCTTACGCTTGCCTTGTAGCATAGGAAAAGCAGACAACGCATCAGAAATTGTGGAAGACATAAGCGCAGCTATGTCTTTTAAAGTAACTCCAGCAGGTGCTAGAGTAGAAGTACAGGGCACTGCTTGTGAGGGCATTAAAGTTTGGGACGCTTGGGGAGAAAGCTGCAGCATACTCTGAATCTTGTCATTAGACTCCTGAGAAGCATCCACTTTAGAAAAATCTTGATCATGAAAAATCTTCTCTCTATAACTTAAAGCCCTCTCAATACATGGGGGACAAAAAGGAATTGGTGGTTCCACATTGGCATCCTAAACACATGGAGCAAGAAACATTTTGCATGGTTCCTATGTCCATACTGAAGCACAGAAAAATAACAATGTAATAAAAAAACTCTTTAAAACTTTATTACAATAAACTGCTACTGGCCCTTTAAATTTTAAAAAGCAAAAGTTTTTTACTGTAGACAGAAAAACAACTGTGACTCCAAAAGAAAAAACAAAATTTATACAAATAACTTTATTTTTAATGTCAAAAAACAAAAATGATACTGTGACTTTGTATGTTAAAAAGAAACTATTTTCCTTAAGAGAGAAAAACGTATCCTCAATTAGGCAACCTAAACAATTCAGACACCTCTACGCCTCAGCAGCTCCAGCGCTGCAGAAGAGGATGGCTCAACACTGCTACAAACCGCTTACTTCTACTTCTACTGTCATGCGGTTCTAATGCGACTCTGATGCAACAACTGTTCTGATGCAAGGGAGTAAAATGGTGCCCCCCGGCAAAATCCGGAACAGCTTTGTGTACCAGGCAAGTCACAAACTGCGCAGCGTAATTAATAAGCGTACGAAAGTTAGCCCCGTCCACCGTGGGCGTTAGTAATACACTCGAACCGACCAGCTTTCATTTTAGAAAAAAAAATAAACCGATAGGGAAAAATTAGCTTAAATCCCCAGCCCCAGTGCCTGTACATAAGCTGTCAGTAAAAACAGAACCCTCCATACACAGAGAGTATGTGTCCCATGATAAAGAGCCCCATATTGAGCCTCAAATGTAATAGAAGAATAAACAAAGTGCTTACTTTTCCTGTTACTCTCAGAATAAAAAGAAGTCAGCACTTACCTTAAATCTGCCCGACAGCAGGACAGTCCAGCAGGTTTAAGAGGTCCTCTCCCTCCCATAGCCCTGTGGAAAATGATAAGGCCTGAGTTAAGTTTGCTTAGGCCATCAGGATAAGGGCAGCATTAATGTATGGGAGACGCAGTGAGAATTATGTCCCACCAGTTCCCATTGCTCTAAAGTCACCAAAAGCTCTACTGTAGAGACTGATATGGACTACGGCTACACCCTAGAACAAAGCAGCACAATCTTGCACTACTTTAAAAATAATAAACTCTTGATTGAAGAATCTAACACCTCACTTTACCTCTTCCTATCACTAACGTAGGCAAAGAGAATGACTGGGGTGGGAGGGAAGGGAGGAGCTATTTAACAGCTCTGCTGTGGTGCTCTTTGCCTCCTCCTGCTGACCAGGAGGTGAATAATGAAGATGATTCGTGGACTTATCGTGTCTTTAAAAAGAAATATATATATATATATATATATATATATATATATATACACACACACACAGTATATATATCATACACACAGTATATATATCATAATTACTTACAACAGACTTCTACTCGCATGTGTGTGCATGACATGAAAATAACTAGGAAGTGAAACAATATTAAATGATATGATACTATTTAAAATTTCCTATACTTAATATAATACTACTGAAAATATTCTCTTAAGACATGGGCCTCTATGTATGAAGCCGTCTACTTACCTGCATTCACCGGCCCAATACGCTCGCCTAAGCTTGCCTACCATCGCCGCCGCGGACCTGAATATGTTCGCAAAAGTTATCAAGAAAGCTTTCAAGAAGCCGCGTACCAAGTATGGAGCGATGAGCAGCGGACTGTTGTTAACTGACAGTCATCGATCTCGCTGCTCATCGGCTTCTTCGCAGCTTTCTTGCTAGCCTGTCGCTAAGCACCCACACTATACTATACTGTTTTAACCCCTAAACCACCGCTCCCGGAGCCCCCCGCACCAAAATAAACTTATTACCCCCTAAACCGCCGCTCCTGGACCCCGCCGCCACCTACATTATATGTATTAACCCCTAAACCGCCGCTCCCGGAGCCCCCCGCACCTAAATAAAGTTATTACCCCCTAAACCGCCGCTCCTGGACCCCGCCGCAACTATAATATATTAACCTAAACCGCTGCTCCCGGACCCCGCCGCCACCTACATTATACCTATTAACCCCTAATCTGCCGCCCCCTATACCGCCGCCACCTATATTAAAGTTATTAACCCCTATCCTGCAGATCCCGGACCCCGTCGCAACTAAATAAATTGTTTAACCCCTAAACCACCGCTCCCTGACCCCGCCGCAACTAAATTAAATGTTTAACCCCTAAACCGCTGCTCCCGGACCCCGCCGCCACCTATATTAAACTTATTAACCCCTAAACCTAAGTCTAACACTAACACCCCCTACCTTAAATATTATTTAAATAAATCTAAATACATATTACAATTATTAAATAAATTTTTCCTATTTAAAACTAAATACTTACCTGTAAACTAAACCCTAAAATAGCTACAATATAACTAATAATTATATTGTAGCTATTTTAGGATTTATTTTTATTTTACAGGCAACTTTGCATTTATTTTAACTAGGTACAATAGCTATTAAAATAGTTATTAACTATTTAATAGCTACCTAGTTAAAATAACTACAAAATTACCTGTAAAATAAATCCTAACCTAAGTTACAAATACACCTAACACTACACTATCATTAAATTAATTTAAAAAATTAACTACAATGACCTAAAATTAAATACAATTAAATAAACTACACTAAATTACAGAAAATAAAAAAAATACAAGAACTTTAAACTAATTACACCTAATCTAAGCCCCCTAATAAAATAAAAAAGCCCCCCAAAATAATAAAATGCCCTACCCTATACTAAATTACAAAGTAATCAGCTCTTTTACCAGCTCTTAAAAGGGCTTTTTGCGGGGCATTGCCCCAAAGTAATCAGCTCTTTTACCTGTAAAAAAAAAATACAACCCCCCCAACATTTACAACCCACCACCCACACAGCCCTACTCTAAAACCCACCCAAACCCCCCTTAAAAAAAACTAACACTAACCCCCTGAAGATCACCCTACCTTGAGCCGTGTTCACCCAGCCGGGACAAATTCTTCATCCAAGCGGGGCAGAAGAGGTCCTCCATCCGGCCGATGTCTTCATCCAAGCGGCGTCTTCTATCTTCAATCATCCGGAGCGGAGCCATCTTCCATCCAGCTGATGCGGAGCCATCTTCTTCCCACGCATTCTATTGGCTGATCCAATCAGCCAATCGGATTGAACTTCAATCCGATTGGCTGATTAAATCAAGCAATCAGATTTTTCCTACCTTAATTCCGATTGGCTGATAGAATCCTATTAGCCAATCGTAATTCGACGGACGCCATCTTGGATGACGTCATTTAAAGGACCAGGCATTCGGTGTTAGGACGTTGTTGGAAGAAGATGGCTCCACTCCAGATGACTGAAGATAGAAGACGCCGCTTGGATGAAGGCATTGGCCGGATGGAGGACCTCTTCTGCCCCGCTTGGATAAAGAATTCGGCCCGGCTGGGTGAACACGGCTCAAGGTAGGGTGATCTTCAGGGGGTTAGTGTTAGGTTCTTTTAAGGGGGGTTTGGGTGGGTTTTAGAGTAGGGGTGTGTGGGTGGTGGGTTGTAATGTTGGGGGGGGTTGTATTTTTTTCACAGGTAAAAGAGCTGATTACTTTGGGGCAATGCCCCGCAAAAAGCCCTTTTAAGGGCTGGTAAAAGAGCTGAATACTTTGTAATTTAGTATAGGGTAGGGCATTTTATTATTTTGGGGGGCTTTTTTTATTTTATTAGGGGGCTTAGATTAGGTGTAATTAGTTTAAAGTTCTTGTATTATTTTTTTTCTGTAATTTAGTGTTTTTGTTTTTTTGTACTATAGTTTAGTTTATTTAATTGTATTTAATTTTAGGTCATTGTAGTTAATTTTTTTAATTAATTTAATGATAGTGTAGTGTTAGGTGTATTTGTAACTTAGGTTAGGATTTATTTTACAGGTAATTTTGTAGTTATTTTAACTAGGTAGCTATTAAATAGTTAACTATTTAATAGCTATTGTACCTAGTTAAAGTAAATACAAAGTTGCCTGTAAAATAAAAATAAATCCTAAAATAGCTACAATATAATTATTAGTTATATTGTAGCTATTTTAGGGTTTATTTTATAGGTAAGTATTTAGTTTTAAATAGGAAAAATTTATTTAATAATAGTAATATGTATTTAGATTTATTTAAATAATATTTAAGGTAGGGGGGTGTTAGTGTTAGACTTTTAGGTTTAGGGGTTAATAAGTTTAATATAGGTGGCGGCGGGGTCCAGGAGCAGCGGTTTAGGGGTTAAACATTTAATTTAGTTGCGGCGGGGTCCGGGATCCGCAGGATAGGGGTTAATAACTTTAATATAGGTGGCGGCAGTATAGGGGGCGGCAGATTAGGGGTTAATATATTTATTATAGTTGCCGCGGGGTCCAGGAGCGGCGGTTTAGGGGGTAATAACTTTATTTAGGTGGCGGCGGTGTAGGGGGGGCAGATTAGGGGTGTTTAGACTCGGGGTACATGTTAGGTGCAGACATCTCCCATAGAAATCAATGGGATATCGGGCAGCAGCGAACATGAGCTCTCGCTGCTGTCAGACTCCCATTGATTCCCATGGGATCCGTCGCCTCCAGGGATTGAAAACCAGGTACGCTGGGCCAGAATAGTGCCGAGCGTACCTGCTAGTTATTTGATAACTACCAAAAGTAGTCAGATTGTGCCGAACTTGCGTTCGGAACATCTGTAGTGACGTAAGAATCGATCTGTGTCGGACTGAGACTGGCGGATCGTAGCTTACGTCACTATATTCTACTTTTGCCGGTCTCTAGCCTTTGATAACTAAGGCGAATCAGCCTCGCCACAAATACGCTGCGGAATTCCAGCGTATTTGCGGTTGACGGCTTGATAACTAGAGGCCATGACCTAAACAGGGAATTGCTCAGAAACATACACTATATATATATGTGTATTATATATTATCAGATATACAATTATATATATTATATTATTAATATATTCCTGTATTTGAGAAACATTTAATATTTTGCATTTCTCATTCAAGATGCTGTGCCCCCCGGTGGCCAAAACTGAGTAATGCAGCCAGAGGTACTTAGTTGTGAGGGGATTAAAGAGACATGAAACTCAATTTTTTTTTCTTTCATGATTTAGAAAGTACATGCAATTTCAAACAACTTTCTAATTTACTTCTGTTATCTAATTTGCTTCATTCTCTTGATATCCTTTGCTGAATAGCATATCTAGATAGGCTCAGTGGATGCTGATTGGTGGCTGCACATAGATGCCTCGTGTGATTGGCTCACCCATGTGCATTGCTATTTCTTCAACAAAGATATCTAAAGAATGAAGCAATTTAGATAATAGAAGTAAATTGGAATGTTTAAAATTGTTTTCTCTACTTGAATCATGAAAGAAAAATTGTGGGTTTAGTGTCCCTTTAAGTTACCAGATGCAAAAAGGCAAGTGGCCTATGAGAACTAAGTTCACACCCAGAGTACCCTTCATTGAATGATTTAGAAATGAAGGAAGAGACAAAAACTCTGCACATGGGAAGAGAAGGGGCCTTGCCTTCCTTTTTTTCTGCTGCCTGCATTTTACACAGAGTCTGTTGTGACTTAATCTGTGTGAGACAACCCTGTTGGAACACTCTGTTTTTTGGAAAAGAGAATATTTGTCTCACTTCACTTCCTAAATTGTGGATATCTTCCTTATATGACATTAAGAGAAACTCCGAGAAATTGAAATTCTCAAATCTGGAATTTGCTAACTGGCATTGTATAACAGGGATTCAATATTTTTAATAGACTTTTGCTAAATCTTCTTTATAGTAATAGTGTAATTGAAGCTGTAATTTAAAAGGTATATTCTTATATTTGTAATCTAATACTATATAGACCAGTGTATTCTAGATAATTATATCAGCATTAAAAGGGACACTGAACCCAATTTTTTTCTTTCGTGATTCAGATAGAGCATGCAAATTTAAGCAACTTTCTAATTTACTCCTATTATCAAATTGTCTTCATTCTCTTGGTATCTTTATTTGAAAAGCCTGAATGTAAGATTAGATGCCGGCCCATTTTTGGTGAACCTGGGTTGTTCTTGCCGATTTTTGGATTAATTTAACCGACCAATAAACAAGTGCTGTCCAGCTAAATAGCTTAGATGCCTTCTTATTCAAATAAAGATAGCAAGAGAATGAAGAAAAATTGTTAATAGGAGTAAATTAGAAAGTTGCTTAAAATTGCATGCTCTATCTGAATCACAAAAGAAAAAATTTGGGTTCAGTGTCCCTTTAAGTGAATTCACTATTGAAGAAAAAGGGTTATGTATTAATACTCATAAATTCATTTTAAGTTATTGTGATATATTTTAGAAATTGTATTTAAATTGGCTTGATGATAACTTGTTGCTATTGTATTGATAATATATTGATTTATTGGAAGTGTATACATTTCTCTGGTTGATTAATTGGAGTTATAGAAGACCTTTTTTGGATTAGATAGTTAAATTAGACTTCCTGAAAATGTATTGAGATTTGGTAAAATGTTGTTGTAATATTGGTTATATTTGCTAACCAAGCATTATAAAGCAATGCATACTGTATTTGGTTGTTGTTACTGGCTAGGTATAAATTGTTCTAGTAAATTTTAATTGTGATAATTTGATATTTAATGTATTTTTTTATTTAAAGTGAAGGTCAATTTGCATGAATTAGTGCCCGGTTTTTAATAAACCTATTAAAAAAAACAAGGGCACTTTAATTCATCAAAATTGACATTTCACTCCTTTTCTTCAAAAACGTACCTTTTAATCCTGAAAGCCGCTCCAGCGATTGCCCCGGCCGTCGGAAGCCTCTTCTTACAGCAGAAATGACGAATCCGGCTTCCGCCTTGGAGGAAGCCAGATTCGTCAATTTGGACCCACAAAGAGGGCTTGCGATGGGCGGAGGAAGCGCTGGAACGGTTTTCAGGATTAAAAAGGTACGTTTTTAAAGAAAGGGAGTAAAAACCGGGCACTTATTCATCAAAATTGACCTTCACTTTAACCCCTTAAGGACCAGGGCTGTTTTAACACTTTTGTGGTGTTTGTGTTTAGCTGTAATTTTCCTCTCTCTCATTTACTGTTCCCATACAAATTATATATTGTTTTTTTCAGGACAAGAAGGGCTTTCTTTAAATACCATTATTTGTATCATGTCATATAATTTACTTTAAAAAAATAAAATATTGTAAAAAATTGAAAAAAAAACATGTTTTTTTACTTTTACTTGAAAAATCTTTTGTTCATCTACAAAAGCTAATGCAAAAAACTGCTAAATAGATTCAAAATTGTGTCCTGAGTTTAAAAACACCCAGTGTTTACATGCTTTTTTATAGATGTTACAATCTGCCTCACATGCCTGGCAGATAGTAACAAAGCTCCTGCTGCTCGTTTAAAAGTCGTCATGACGGTTCAGGAACGTCATCAGTCCTCAAGGGGTTAAGGTTAATTTCTAAATAATATTGTGGCCATATCCAGGATAACAGGCAATGTAATTGAATATTAGTTAATCAAAATATTTTTATAGCTTGCTTTATATTTTAATACTGTAATAATCAATTATACATCTGGTCATAACAAATATCCTGTTTACTACAAAAATATAGTCACCGTGTCTATAATCTTCACATATCTGAATTTAGGAATATATCATTTGGGAGTAAATATTTATATATATTTTTTAATGTTTTTATTGAGGTATAAATCCAGGCATATAAAAGACATTTGTTCGATAAGCATGCAAAAAAAAGACAGTATGTCTAGGTATACAACCAGTGTAAAGGAACAAGACAAGGTAAATAGACAAAACAGATTCATTTGCCAAATGTCAGTAAGATTATGTTGCCGGATCGCTGTCATCTAAACTATATACCCCCTATGTGGTACTTAAGGCCACATTTGGACTTCCTGGTAGTTTAAGCAAATCAATACAATAGAGGGTAATTATGTAAAGTAGGAGACCACTTATGGATCTCAATTAGAGAACTTCAGAATATTTCGTTTTTTATATGTGCCCATATGTCATAAAGAAACCTAAGCTTAAGAGAAATGTAATTATATGTGGACATATGTGGGAGGAAGGGAATATTGTTAGGAAAGCTTCAACATGCATCTATAATAGTAATTTAATAGGAAAGGTCTATAGGATAGATTTTCCTTTGTTTACCACAGTAAACTTTAATGTGGGGGGGGGGGTTCTTATATTTGCAATATTTAGCTGAAAGCCAATGTGTTATATGGGTTTGGGAACCTCGGGAAAAACTAAGAGGCATAGTGTAAACCAGTGAATTATATCAGATAGGCAGTATTTGTCGCAGACTATATGGTGACATATGAGATTACATAAAATATCAAATATAGATGCCAACAAGAAGTTATATAATGTGTGTAAACAGCCCTGAGTATTTTCATGTGTGAGACGAACCTGTAAACAAAGTATAAGTACTCAACCAACTAACCTCAGAATCCATCTATAGCGAATCAATCCTATCATATAATACGTGTATGTAAGTTGGGTGAGATAAGGAGACATATGCAAGCTTGCTGCAAATATATAACATATATATAAATGGTATTTCTGACCAATCTGGGATATATACTACTAACAGGCTATGTCAAGTAAAATGGTTTAACTAGTCTTGAGACAATTTGCTTGCTAGGTAATATCCATATCACAACATACAAATATATACAGAACAGCTTAACCAATTCGTACCTATTATATGTTGTTAAATCTGATCACTCTCAGGTGTGTCTCCGATATATATCCAGCTAACTGAATGACAAGAAAGCTAAGACAACTAAATGTATCCAAAGTAATATTATACATTTTTGCCCCTTTGAGATATAATAAAGATAAATATAGGTCTGTGGGAACATAACGTTTGAAACATACATCCAACTCTCCAGTTTATGGGTTCTGTGAATGTAAGAACTTAGACAGGAGAGAGTACACAATGATGGTATGATATAAAAACAATTTAAAAAAGAGAAAAGAGAAAAAACAAAATTTATGCTTACCTGATAAATGTATTTCTTTTTTGACACGGCGAGTCCACGGATTATCTATAATTACTGTTGGGAATATAACTCCTGGCCAGCAGGAGGAGGCAAAGAGCACCACAGCAAAGCTGTTAAATATCACTTCCTTACCCACAATCCCCAGTCATTCGACCAAAGGAAAAGGAGAGAAAGGAAGTAACATAAGGTGCAGAGGTGCCTGAGGTTTATATAAAAAAGAAATCGTCTGAAAATAAAGAAATTTATCAGGTAAGCATACATTTTGTTTCCTTTCTAATGGCACAGTGAGTCCACAGATCATCTATAATTACTGTTGGTAATCAATACCCAAGGAGGACACAGATGATAAGGGAGGGACAAGACAGGCAACCTAAACAGAAGGCACCACTGCTTGAAGAACCTTTCTCCCAAAAGAAGCCTCAGCCGAGGCAAAAGTATCGAATTTATAGAATTTGGAAAAAGTGTGCAAAGATGACCAAGTTGCAGCCTTGCAAATCTGCTCCACAGAAGCTTCATTTTTGAAAGCCCATGAAGAAGAAACAGCCCTCGTGGAATGAGCTGTGATTTTTTCAGGAGGTTGCTGTCCATTAGACTCATATGCAAAGCAAATAACGCTTCTCAGCCAAAGGGAAAGTGAAGTAGCCGTAGCTTTCTGACCCTTACGTTTCCCAAAAAAACAAATAAACAATGCAGAAGACTGACGAAAGTCCTTAGTTGCCTGCAAATAAAATTTTAGTGCACGCACAACATCTAGATTATGTAACAAACGTTCTTTATGAGAAGAAGGATTAGGACACAAAGACGGTACAATAATTTCCTGATTAATATTCTTAACTGAAACAACCTTAGGCAGGAAACCAAACTTAGTACGCAGAACCACCTTATCAGAATGGAATATAAGATAAGGGGAATCACACTGTAAAGCAGAGAGTTCAGAAACTCACCAAGCAGAAGAAATAGCAACAAGAAACAAAACTTTCCAAGTTAAAATCTTAATATCTAAAGAATGCATAGGCTCAAACAAGGTTATGACTCCATGGAGGAGTAACATGTTTGAAGACAGGCCGAATCTTAACTAAGGCCTGACAAACAGATTGCACGTCTGGCACATCCGTCAAGCGTTTATGTAACAATAAAGACAACGCCAAAATATGACCCTTTAGAGTACTAGCCGACAAACCCTTCTCCAGACCATCCTGGAGAAAACATAATTTATGCTTACCTGATAAATTCCTTTCTTCTGTTGTGTGATCAGTCCACGGGTCATCATTACTTCTGGGATATAACTCCTCCCCAACAGGAAATGCAAGAGGATTCACCCAGCAGAGCTGATATAGCTCCTCCCCTCTACGTCAGTCCCAGTCATTCGACCAAGAATCAACGAGAAAGGAGTAACCAAGGGTGAAGTGGTGACTGGAGTATAATTTAAAAGATATTTACCTGCCTTAAAAACAGGGCGGGCCGTGGACTGATCACACAACAGAAGAAAGGAATTTATCAGGTAAGCATAAATTATGTTTTCTTCTGTTATGTGTGATCAGTCCACGGGTCATCATTACTTCTGGGATACCAATACCAAAGCAAAAGTACACGGATGACGGGAGGGATAGGCAGGCTCATTATACAGAAGGAACCACTGCCTGAAGAACCTTTCTCCCAAAAATAGCCTCCGAAGAAGCAAAAGTGTCAAATTTGTAAAATTTGGAAAAAGTATGAAGCGAAGACCAAGTTGCAGCCTTGCAAATCTGTTCAACAGAGGCCTCATTCTTAAAGGCCCAAGTGGAAGCCACAGCTCTAGTGGAATGAGCTGTAATTCTTTCAGGAGGCTGCTGTCCAGCAGTCTCATAGGCTAAACGTATTATGTTACGAAGCCAAAAAGAGAGAGAGGTAGCAGAAGCTTTTTGACCTCTCCTCTGTCCAGAATAAACGACAAACAGGGAAGAAGTTTGACGAAACTCTTTAGTTGCCTGCAAGTAGAACTTGAGGGCACGAACTACATCCAGATTGTGTAGAAGACGTTCCTTCTTTGAAGAAGGATTTGGACACAAGGATGGAACAACAATCTCTTGATTGATATTCCTGTTAGTAACTACCTTAGGTAAGAACCCAGGTTTAGTACGCAGAACTACCTTGTCTGAGTGAAAAATCAGATAAGGAGAATCACAATGTAATGCTGATAACTCAGAGACTCTTCGAGCCGAGGAAATAGCCATTAAAAACAGAACTTTCCAAGATAACAATTTTATATCAATGGAATGAAGGGGTTCAAACGGAACACCCTGTAAAACGTTAAGAACTAAGTTTAAACTCCATGGTGGAGCAACAGCTTTAAACACAGGCTTGATCCTAGCTAAAGCCTGACAAAAGGCCTGGACGTCTGGATTTTCTGACAGACGCCTGTGTAACAAGATGGACAGAGCTGAAATCTGTCCCTTTAATGAACTAGCCGATAAACCCTTTTCTAAGCCCTCTTGTAGAAAGGACAAGATCCTAGAGATCCTAACCTTACTCCAGGAGTAACGTTTGGATTCACACCAGTATAGGTATTTACGCCATATTTTATGGTAAATCTTTCTGGTAACAGGCTTCCTAGCCTGTATCAGGGTATCAATAACCGACTCAGAAAAACCACGTTTTGATAAAATCAAGCGTTCAATTTCCAAGCAGTCAGTTTCAGAGAAGTTAGATTTTGATGTTTGAACGGACCCTGTATCAGAAGGTCCTGTCTTAGAGGTAGAGACCAAGGTGGACAGGATGACATGTCCACTAGATCTGCATACCAAGTCCTGCGTGGCCATGCAGGTGCTATTAGAATCACTGATGCTCTCTCCTGTTTGATTTTGGCAATCAATCGAGGAAGCAGCGGGAAGGGTGGAAATACATAAGCCATCCCGAAGTTCCAAGGTGCTGTCAAAGCATCTATCAGAACCGCTCCCGGATCCCTGGATCTGGACCCGTAGTGAGGAAGTTTGGCGTTCTGGCGAGACGCCATGAGATCTATCTCTGGTTTGCCCCAACGTCGAAGTATTTGGGCAAAGACCTCCGGATGAAGTTCCCACTCCCCCGGATGAAAAGTCTGGCGACTCAAGAAATCCGCCTCCCAGTTCTCCACTCCCGGGATGTGGATTGCTGACAGGTGGCAAGAGTGAGACTCTGCCCATCGAATTATCTTTGATACTTCCATCATTGCTAGGGAGCTTTTTGTCCCTCCCTGATGGTTGATGTAAGCTACAGTCGTGATATTGTCCGACTGAAACCTGATGAACCCCCGAGTTGTTAATTGGGGCCAAGCCAGAAGGGCATTGAGAACTGCTCTCAATTCCAGAATGTTTATTGGAAGGAGACTCTCCTCCTGATTCCATAATCCCTGAGCCTTCAGAGAATTCCAGACAGCGCCCCAACCTAGTAGGCTGGCGTCTGTTGTTACAATTGTCCAGTCTGGCCTGCTGAATGGCATCCCCCTGGACAGGTGTGGCCGATGAAGCCACCATAGAAGAGAATTTCTGGTCTCTTGATTCAGATTCAGAGTAGGGGACAAATCTGAGTAATCCCCATTCCACTGACTTAGCATGCATAATTGCAGCGGTCTGAGGTGTAGGCGTGCAAAAGGTACTATGTCCATTGCCGCTACCATTAAGCCGATCACCTCCATGCATTGAGCTACTGACGGGTGTTGAATGGAATGAAGGACACGGCATGCATCTTGAAGTTTTGTTAACCTGTCCTCTGTCAGGTAAATCTTCATTTCTACAGAATCTATAAGAGTCCCCAAGAATGGAACTCTTGTGAGAGGAAAAAGAGAACTCTTGTTTTCGTTCACTTTCCATCCATGCGACCTTAGAAATGCCAGAACTAACTCTGTATGAGACTTGGCAGTTTGAAAGCTTGAAGCCTGTATTAGAATGTCGTCTAGATACGGAGCTACCGAAATCCCTCGCGGTCTTAGTACCGCCAGGAGGGCACCTAGAATCTTTGTGAAGATTCTTGGGGCCGTAGCCAATCCGAATGGAAGAGCTACAAACTGGTAGTGCCTGTCTAGGAAGGCAAACCGTAGATACCGGTGATGATCTTTGTGGATCGGTATGTGAAGGTAAGCATCTCTTAAATCCACTGTGGTCATGTACTGACCCTTTTGGATCATGGGCAAGATTGTCCGAATAGTTTCCATTTTGAACGATGGAACTCTTAGGAATTTGTTTAGAATCTTTAAATCTAAGATTGGTCTGAAGGTTCCCTCTTTTTTGGGAACCACAAACAGGTTTGAGTAGAACCCTTGTCCTTGTTCCGACCGCGGAACCGGATGGATCACTCCCATTAATAACAGATCTTGTACACAGCGTAGAAACGCTTCTTTCTTTATCTGGTTTGTTGACAATCTTGACAGATGAAATCTCCCTCTTGGGGGAGATAATTTGAAGTCTAGAAGGTATCCCTGAGATATGATCTCTAGCGCCCAGGGATCCTGAACATCTCTTGCCCAGGCCTGGGCGAAGAGAGAAAGTCTGCCCCCCACTAGATCCGGTCCCGGATCGGGGGCTCTCGGTTCATGCTGTCTTTGGGGCAGCAGCAGGTTTCCTGGCCTGTTTGCCCTTGTTCCAGGACTGGTTGGGCTTCCAGCCTTGCCTGTAACGAGCAACAGCTCCTTCCTGTTTTGGTGCAGTGAAGGTTGATGCTGCTCCTGTTTTGAAATTCCGAAAGGGACGAAAATTAGACTGTCTAGCCTTAGCTTTGGCTTTGTCTTGAGGTAGGGCGTGGCCCTTACCTCCTGTAATGTCAGCGATAATTTCTTTCAAACCGGGCCCAAATAAGGACTGCCCCTTGAAAGGTATATTAAGTAATTTGGACTTAGAAGTAACATCAGCTGACCAGGATTTTAGCCACAGTGCCCTACGTGCCTGTATGGCGAATCCTGAGTTCTTAGCCGTAAGTTTGGTTAAATGTACTACGGCCTCCGAAATGAATGAATTAGCTAGTTTAAGGACTCTAAGCCTGTCCATAATGTCGTCTAGCGTATATGAACTAAGGTTCTCTTCCAGAGACTCAATCCAAAATGCTGCCGCAGCCGTAATCGGCGCGATACATGCAAGGGGTTGCAAAATAAAACCTTGTTGAACAAACATTTTCTTAAGGTAACCCTCCAATTTTTTATCCATTGGATCTGAAAAGGCACAGCTATCCTCCACCGGGATAGTGGTACGCTTAGCTAGAGTAGAAACTGCTCCCTCCACCTTAGGGACCGTTTGCCATAAGTCCCGAGTGGTGGCGTCTATTGGAAACATCTTTCTAAATATTGGAGGGGGTGAGAACGGCACACCGGGTCTATCCCACTCCTTAGTAACAATTTCAGTTAATCTCTTAGGTATAGGAAAAACGTCAGTACTCGCCGGTACCGCAAAGTATTTATCCAACCTACATAGTTTCTCTGGTATTGCAACGGTGTTACAATCATTGAGAGCTGCTAAGACCTCCCCTAGTAATACACGGAGGTTCTCCAATTTAAATTTAAAATTTGAAATATCTGAATCCAATCTGTTTGGATCAGAACCGTCACCCACAGAATGAAGCTCTCCGTCCTCATGCTCTGCAAGCTGTGACGCAGTATCAGACATGGCCCTAGTATTGTCAGCGCACTCTGTTCTCACCCCAGAGTGATCACGCTTGCCTCTTAGCTCAGGTAATTTAGACAAAACTTCAGTCATAACAGTAGCCATATCTTGTAATGTTATCTGTAATGGCCGCCCAGATGTACTAGGCGCCATAATATCACGCACCTCCCGGGCGGGAGATGCAGGTACTGCCGCGTGAGGCGAGTTAGTCGGCATAACTCTTCCCTCGCAGATTGGTGAAAGTTGTTCACATTGTACAGATTGACTTTTATTTAAAGTAGCATCAATACAGTTAGTACATAAATTTCTATTGGGCTCCACCTTGGCATTGGAACAAATGACACAGATATCCTCTGAGTCAGACATGTTTAACACACTAGCAATAACTTGCAACCTGGTATAATCTTTTTTAGCAAAAACGTACTGTGCCTCAAAGAGGTACTTAAACGATTAAATGATTAAATGACAGTTGAGATAATAAACTGAGAACAGTTATAGCATCAACTTTAAAACAACACAACTTTTAGCAAAGGTTTTGTTCCCATTAGTAAGATAACATAACTAAATTTGACATAAAAATTATTGAGTAACGTCTTTATCCACAGTCAATATAAAAAATTCTCACAGCTCTGCTGAGAGAATGTACCTCCCTTCAAGAAGTTTGAAGACCCCTGAGATCTGTCAGAGATGAACCGGATCATGCAGGAAAAATAATAGCTGACTGGAAATTGTTGATGCGTAGCAAAGAGCGCCAAAAACGGCCCCTCCCTCTCACACACAGCAGTGAAGAGAAACGAAACTGTCACAATTCAAAATAAACTACTGCCAAGTGGAAAATAAAGCCCAAACATTTATTTACTCAGTACCTCAGCAGTGTAAACGATTCTACATTCCAGCAAAAACGTTTAACATGATATAATACTTATTAAAAAGATTAGTGACCTTTAACAAAGTAGTTCCGGTGAAGTACCATTCCCAGAATACTGAAGTGTATACATACATGTCATTATAACGGTATAGCAGGATTTTCTCATCAATTCCATTCAGAAAATAAAAAACTGCTACATACCTCAATGCAGATTCATCTGCCCCTGTCCCCTGATCTGAAGCTTTTACCTCCCTCAGATGGCCGAGAACAGCAATATGATCTTAACTACTCCGGTTAAAATCATAGTAAAAACTCTGGTAGATTCTTCCTCAAAGTCTGCCAGAGAAGTAATAACACGCTCCGGTGCTATTATAAAATAACAAACTTTTGATTGAAGTCATAAAAACTAAGTATAATCACCATAGTCCTCTCACACATCCTATCTAGTCGTTGGGTGCAAGAGAATGACTGGGACTGACGTAGAGGGGAGGAGCTATATCAGCTCTGCTGGGTGAATCCTCTTGCATTTCCTGTTGGGGAGGAGTTATATCCCAGAAGTAATGATGACCCGTGGACTGATCACACATAACAGAAGAAAGGACAAAATCCTAGGAATCCTTGGAATCACACCAATACAATTATTTACACCAGATCTTATGGTAGATCCTGCGAGTAATAGGTTTACGAGCCTAAATTAAGGTCTCAATGAACGACTCTAAAAACCACGATTCGATAAAACTAAATAAAACTAAGCGTTCAATCTCCAAGCAGTCAGCTTCAGAGAAACGATATTTGGATGAAGGACGGGACCCTGAAGTAGAAGGTCCTTCCTCAGAGGGATTCTCCAAGGTGGAAAGGATGACATTTCCACTAGGTCTGCAAACCAAATCCTGTGACGCCACGCCGGGGCTATGAGAATCACAGACGCTCTTTCCTGCTTGATTCCAGCAATGACTCCTGGAAGGAGAGCGAACGGTGGAAACAGGTATGCTAGACTGAAAATCCAAGGAACTGCCAGAGCATCTATCAGAAATGCCTGCGGATTCCTTGACCTCGAGCCATATTTCAGAAGTTTGGCATTCTGACGAGAAGCCATGAGATCTAATTCCGGCTGCCCCCACTTGAGGGTCAAGCTGGAAAACATATCCGGATGAAGTTCCCACTCCCCGGAATGAAAAGTCTGTCCGCTCAGAAAATCCACTTCCCAATTGTCCACTCCTAGAATGTGAATCACAGATAGATAACAGTTGTGTGTCTCTGCCCACAGAATAATTTTGGCCACCTCTGACATGGCCAAGGAACTCAGAGTCCCTCCCGGATGGTTGATGTAAGCCACCAAAGTTATGTTGTCCGATTGGAATCTGATAAACCAGGCTGAAGCTAATTGAGGCCAGGCTAATAGAGCATTGAAGATCGCTCTCAGCTCTAGAATGTTTATGAGGAGAATTGATCCCTCCCGAGTCCAGAGACCCTGGGCCTTCAACGAGCCCCAGACCGCTCCCCATCCCAGCAAACTGGCATCCGTGGTCACAATCACCCAGGTAGGTCTGCGAAAGCAGGTTCCCTGAGAAAGATGCTCCTGAGACAACCACAGCGGAAGCGAGTCTTTTGTCGCCTGATCCAGATCTATTCGTGTCGACAGATCCGCATAGTCCCTGAGCATACATAACTGAAGAGGCCTGAGATGGAACCGAGCAAATGGGATGATGTCCATGGCAGCTACTATTAGACCAATTAGCTCCATACATTAAGCCACTGACGGCCGAGAAGAGGACTGAAGGGCAAGACAAGTCGAAAATCTTTGACTTTCTGACCTCTGTTAGAAATATCTTCATTAATAGGGAGTCTATTATAGTCCCCAAGAATACTACCCTCGTAGCCGGAAACCAACACTTTTCCACATTTAACTTCCAACCGTGGGAGCGAAGAAAAAAAGACAACAAGATCCCCGTATGAGAGTTTGCTTGTTGAAAAGATTGCGCCTGAACTAGAATGTCGTCCAGATAAGGTGCCACTGCAATGCCCGAGACCAGATAACCACCAACAGAGCCCCCAAAACTTTTGAGAAAATTCTGGGAGCTGTGACAAGGCCAAATGGAAGAGCTACAAATAGAAAGTGCTTGTCCAAGAAGGCAAACCTTAGAAACCTGTGATGATCCCTGTGAATGGGAAAATGAAGATACGCATCCCTCAAATCTATGGTTGTCATGAACTGACCTTCTTGAACCAAGGGAAGAATGGGTGCATATAGTCTCCATCTTGAAGGATGGAACCCTGAGAAACTTGTTCAGACACTTTAGGTCTAAGATTGGTCTGAAAGTTCCCTCCTTTTTGGGAACCACGAACCGATTTGAGTAAAACCCAAACCCTGTTCCTGAAGAGGAACAGGAACTATTACTTCCAGAGAGGCAATGTCTTCTATACAATGTAAGAATACCTCTATTTGCCTGGTCTACAGATAATCTGGAAAGGAGAAACCTTCCTCTTGGAGGAAAGGATTTAAATTCCATTTTGTACCCCTGAGATACGATGTCCACCGCCCAGGGATCCGGAACATCTCTTATCCAGGCTTGAACGAAGAAGGAAAGTCTGCCCCATACTAGATCCAGTCCCGGATCGGGGGCCGACCCTTCATGATGACTTGGAGTCAGCTGCAGGTTTCTTGGACTGCTTTCCCTTGTTCCAAGACTGATTAGGCTTCCAGGAGGACTTGTTCTGATCCTGCTTGGAAGAGGGAGGGGAGGATTTACCTCTAAAGTTGCAAAAGAAATGAAAATTACTCTGCCGTCCTTTATGTTTATTCTTTTTATCTGGTTACAAAGTGAACCTTGAAAAATGTGAAGCCATGCCTCTTGCTATTCCAGACCACACAAAAAAATTTGATAGAACTAAACTTTGAGTTTAATTGGGTAAAACATCATCTCAAATATCTAGAGATCAACCTTACAAAACACTCATCGGAACTTTACCGAACCAACTATCCTCCAATTTACAAAGTAATCAAACAGGACCTCACTAAATGGAGCAAACTGAGCATTTCTTGGTTTGGACATCTATCTGCGATCAAAATGTCTGTGTTACCAAAGATTTATATTTATTTTGGACCCTACCGATAGGCATCCTGAATTGTGATCTAGACAATCTCCAAGCTTGCATTAACAATTTTATAAGAGGGACTAAAAAAGTCAGAATTCCTAAACCAATATTTACGAGACATAGGCAACTGGGAGGCCTGGGCGCACCAAATCTCAGACACTACTTCCAAGCAGCTAGGTTAGCCCAAACTACTCTCCTTAACAAAACGGAAGATGAGATAAGATGGACCACGTTGGAATCAGACATAAATAAACTATATCCTCAAGAGCTGGCTCTGTGGGACCCACATAGAGCTCAAAGCCAAAAACTTAAATTCCCAATTACAGATTACATGCTCAAAGCTTTGTCCACTCTTGTTTCGGCTCTCAAAATTCTCCCTAACAGATCCCTCAAGACCCCCCTAAAAGTAATCATACCTTCAGAACAGATCCCAGCTATACAGAAGTGGGAAAACAGAGGTCTTTATAGGATCGCAGACTTAGTAGACAAAGGCAAATTAATGACACACACAACTTCAGGATAAACTGTGTTCTTCCAAATTACATTGATTTCTATATCTTCAGATATCCTCCATCATACATAAATACCTACCTTCATTGACTGGTCACAAATTCACTCCCTTAGAAATAATTTGTAGCTCCTCATCCAGACCTAGACAAACTATTTCACAATTATACCAACTAATTCAATCTTCCACACAAATTACTAAAACAAGCCTTCAGCTCAAATGGGAGGCCGACTGGAATAACTTAATATATAATGCAAGTAAAGGTCTGTTGAGTGCCGACATGCAGGAAAATTGCCTTAAAACAATTTTCAGATGGTATCTCACTCCAATTATCACCTCTCATTCCATTAAACGGGGGTCCAAGCTCTGTTACAGGGGTTGTGAAGTCGAAGGCACATACAAACACATGTGGTGGGACTGCTCTTACTCTAAACTAATCTGGAATAAATTATCACTCCTTTTAAGTAGGATACTAGATAGCCCGATTCAGTTGTCGATTAACCAAGCCCTATTGAATGTACACTTAAGGCAGTTTAATAAAGACAATCAATTTATCAAAATTTTATGTACAGCTACACGTATATGTATAGCGCGTCACTGGAAGGAGGGGGCTCCCCCTGGGACGAAATTTTACATAAAATTAGGCACATATACAATATGTCCACACAGGTAGCAATATTACAAGACACTCAGGAAGCTTTTCACAAAGTCTGGTTTTATTGGATCACACATGACTCCATATTATACTGTTTGAATTGTCAATAGACACAATACAGCAGAGATCTTATATGCCTTTATACATCCGTTGGTTAATCATAATATTATCCTTATTGATGAAAATTCCACTGGGTGTGTCATGGTCGGGAGGCACTCTTTTCTTACTCTTCTTCATCTTCCCCTCTTTTCTTCTCTTCCCCTTTTGATTTTCCCAACTTTTCTCTGTACTCCCTTTGTATTCAAGATCTTCATAAATTTATTGGTTAAGATGGGAATGAGGGGGTGTCCTTACCCCACTCAGGTCCCCAGACCAACTGACAGACAAGATGCATGGTGGCTGTTATTTAAGGAGTAATAGACCAATTAATTCCATCTATATAGCGATACAAATGTAAATGTCTTAAATGCTTTTAGGAAATCTTAGTTACTGTCTACTAATATTGGTCTCATTGATCTGTCATTAAGTGGCTACGTCTTCTGTGAAGGTCTTGTTTATTCTTTTGTATTGTTTAAATATCAATAAAAATTATTTCAAATATGTTTATTCTTTTTATCTTGAGGAAGAAAAGATCCTTTACCTCCTGTAATATCAGAGATAATTTCTGCCAAACCAGGCCCAAACAAGGTCTTCCCTTTAAAAAAAAAATCGCCAGAAGCTTGGACTTAGATGAAACATCAGCAGACCAGGATTTCAACCATAGGGCTCTGTGTGCTAGGACCGCAAAACCAGAAATCTTTGCACCTAGCTTAATAACCTGTAAGGAGGCATCCGAAATAAAGGAATTGGCTAATTTAAGAGCCTTAATCCTGTCCTGGATTTCCTCAAGAGGAGTATCTGTTCCGAATAGAGTCAGACAACGCATCAAACCAGTAAGCTGCAGCGCTGGAGACAGTAGCAATACATATCACAGGCTGCCATTGGAGACCCTGGTGAACATATATTTTCTTTAATAAAGCCCCTAACTTCTTATCCATGGGATCCTTAAAAGAACAACTATCTTCTTGGAGATCACTCCTTCTACCTTAGGAACCATCTGCCACGAATCTTTAAAAGAATCAGCTACAGGAAACATCTTTTTGAAAATAGGGGATGGAGAAAAAGGAATTCCAGGTCTCTCCCACTCCCGTGCAATAATTTCTGTAGCACGGTCAGGTACAGGGAATACCTCTACCGCAGAGGGAACATCATAGTATTTGTTAAGCCTACTAGAGTTTTTTAGGGTTGACTACGACTGTCGTGTCAGAGTCGTCCAATGTAGCCAAAACCTCCTTAAGTAATAAGTGAAGGTGTTCAAGTTTAAATCTGAAGGAAACAACTTCAGCATCAGAAGAAGGAATTACACTATCTAAATCTGAAATTTCACCCTCAGACACTACCGACATGTTGTCGTCATTAGAAATTTGAGGCACAACACCCAGATTAGCCACAGATTGATCAGAAACCTTATTAACTGAATCTTTAAGTTTCCTTTTACGTTTTCCCTGTAGTGTGGGAAATGCAAACAATGCCTCAGAAACCGCAGAGGATACCTGAGTAGCAATGTCCTGCAAGGAAAATACTATCGGATTATAAGAGGAAACACAGGGCACTGCATGAGGAGACTGAAAAAGTTGGGACGCTTGAGGAGAAAGCTGCGGTATATCTGCTGCCAGAGGCACCTAAACAGCATCCGCCAAAGCTAATGGTGGCTCATGGTCAAAAATCTTATCCCTATAGCTTAATGCTTTTTCAAAAGGTATAGGGGGTTCAACCTGGGCATCAAAACAAAGCTGACATCCAGCAATCTGCAAGGCATCTTGTTCCATTATAGAGAAAAAAGTAATGACAAGAAAGAAAAATTACTTTATTTTACAGACTTTGAAAAATTATACTGTGCCTTTAAATTAATGTAAAACAAATTTATGAGTCCCGGATATATTAATAAACCCCAGGCAATCCCCAAACACCTCAGCAGCTTCACTGAGGTGCCTACCTTGCAACCTTATTAACAGTAAACAAACAGTCCGTTTTTCTTTTTGATCAGACGTTTGTGCTAACAACGGCAGCGCTATCCTCTCAAGCAGCCGACAACTGTGTTACAGCAGGGAAGCCAACAGCATCTACAAAATGCCTGCCACCAGTAAAAAACGCCCCCAAATCATGCTCCGCCCTCTTTCTAGTAAGGAGCGGGCCCGACACAGAAACGGAACGGCAAGCAAAATAAAAGTAAATTGCCACACGTAAATGAGTCCGGATCTAAACCGGAACACAAATATTCACTTTAGCCACCATTAAAATAAAGTTCTCCCCATACCAGTCTCTGGCCCTGAAAACCAACTACCAAAATTTTACCCTTATGCTGGGAAAATAAACGTCCCTTTTTATAAAATAAAAACAGTAAAGATACTGCAGCAGTGCCCCTTATTCACTTGTCCCCCAAGGAAATTAAATATGGCACTTACCTTAATAGCATCTGTCCGGCAGGACAGCTCACCTGGCTTGAAAGGGTCCTTACCTCACATAGACCTGTGGAAAAAGAAAGAATCTGAGTAAACATACTCAGGCTTTCAAAATAGGGCAGCAAAATCTTGAGAAAGCACAGTGAGGATTGTACCTCACAAGTTCTCAAGTGCTCAAAAGCTACCACTGCCCTACTGAAGAGACTAATGTGGACTACAGCTAGACCCCAGACAAGATCAGAGTAAACTGCTTTAAAATAAAAATAAAATACATCTTAATCAAACACCTATACTTTACCACCTCCTTGCACTGTAGGCAAAGAGAATGACAGGGGATTGTGGGTAAGGGAGTGATATTTAACAGCTTTGCTGTGGTGCTCTTTGCCTCCTCCTGCTGGCCAGGAGTGATATTCCCAACAGTAATTATAGATGATCCGTGGACTCACCGTGTCATTAGAAAAAAAATAAAATAATATATCAACGTGCCAGTCTCAGTGGAACTATTTGTAGTGAGCAGCGCCTGTCAGGTAATGGAGCTCATGTCCATCCTTATCATGGATGTTCAACCCATACCTGCTTTGTTCCATTGTAATATGGCGTTCATCTTACAAACACTCAGTTCACGATCAAAGATTGGCAACTTATCATGCGGATGTCTTCTGTTGTGTCGTATATGGAACAAGGTACAAGTTCTTTTTGATGCGGCCCTCACGATTTCTGACTGCCACATGGCATTGTCCACAAACATCTTCAAGTGCGCAACTGCCAGGCCCTCCACCGCAACAAAGTCAGAAATCTGCATCGATCTGGCGGAAGGAGCCTCTGGCCCGGCCGCTGAATCAGGACCCAACACTTGCAAAACATTAATCATTGACCCACCGGTCACACGCCTGGATTCCGGACTATCTGGGTGTTGTCCAGTCTCACCCCGAGGGCGCCTTCCCAGGGTTCGACCCACCCCATCCATTGGATTAGCTGAGGTTGTTGCTGTAAGATATCAAGATGGCCATGGTATCTGTTCTCCAGCTCCCGCCAGTCTCTTGTGATTAGAGCACTGTACTGTATTAAGCAGGTCCTGTAGGGTGCTCCGTTTCTGCAAACGTTGTTGGGCATCGTTGATAGGTTCGCTTTGGCATATAGCTGATAGCGTTAGGACTATCGTCTTCTCCAGTTCTTTAAGAGAGCAGCTTATCAGTTTCTGTAAATTGTCTTCACATCTGTGCAACACATCCATTATGCCTGCAGTAGGTATTTCTATAGAATATCAAGATTCCGTTTATAAAGATGCCTTCCTCAGTGCTGGCTATTACTGCCTTGTGGTCAGTGCAAACGGCTGGTCGGTAATGTGTTTAGAAGGAGTTCCCAGAATTTCCAAACGCTGTAGGGCAAGCCCTTAGATAGGGATCTATAGTATAGTAGTGAAATATTTCAAGAATTCAAATAGAAAATCCCAAGATCTATATTAAAACCAGGAGCTCCTGCTATATGCGTCTAGTCCCTTCCATTAAATATACAACATATGGGAAAGTGTTTGTGGAAGAGCAGTAGACTGGAGCCTCATGTATAAAAACAGGGAGATCAAACCTTTTTAAGGTCTGGGTGAGGAGCACAGTTTCAAATCTAGTAAGAGGCCTTAATAAGAGTTGTTTTTTTTTTAAAATCTTTGTGTGTATACGTAGTCATGATTGAAAACAATTCATTTCCATCTTTCGTATGGAATAGCTTTAAATTTTCCCATTATTTCCCAGTATTGGTATAATTTCCTGTATGGTTATTGGAAATGTTGTGGAATAGTGTAGTCTGATTGGGAAGTCAGGATTATGTAATAATGGAGTTAAAGGGGAAAAAGAAGAAGAGATATTGTTATACTTATGTAGAGTATATTGCCTCATGCAGTTAAAGGGTCATGAAACCCACATTTTTTCTTTCACAATTTAGAAAGAGCATGCAATTTTAAACAACTTTCTAATTTAATTCTATTATCTAATTTGTTTTATTCTCTTGATATTCTTTGCTGAAAAGCATATCTAGATAGGCTCTTAGAAGCCTCGTGTGATTGGCTCACCCATGTGCATTGCTTTTTCTTCAACTAAGAATATTTAAAAAATGAAGCAAAATAAATAATAGAAGTAAATTGTAATGTTGTTTACATTTGTATTCTCTATCTGAGTCATGAAAGAAATTTTTTGGGTTTAGTGTCCCTTTAAGCATGAAAATTTTAAACATAAAAGATGCACTCTCTGATTCCAATTCCAAAGAAGGATCCTGATTACCAGACAATATTTCCCCCTCTGAAGAGAACAGAATATTCAATGTCAGCATCCTGGATTGGGCATGCAGATGTACTGCGAGAGGTACTTGATGGGCTAAACCCCACAGAAGTATCACCATCTGCAGGTAAATGTTTACGTTTTCCTGGGGGAGGCATGGAAGCCAATACCTTTAGAGATGGTCGAGTGCAAATAAAACAAGGAGAGAAATCAAGTTATCTAAAAAAACTCCCCTCTAATGGATAAGAATGTCCCATAGTTGCATACAGAATATTGTGGATAAAAAGATGTAGCAAGGGTTATCAGGAGTTAAAGGGATCATCAGCACCTTGAAATGTAATTATGCATAGTAAATCAAATTGTTTATTTTGCCCTCTTTTCATTTAATTTACCTGTGAAAATTGTGAGGCTTACAAAAAGGCTTACCCTGCTACATATATGCCCCTAATTGGAATTAACAGATATGTACTACAAAACAAAGTATTTTATATTAACAATAAGAGATTGTGGCTAGCTTTGCTGTCTGTAGACTTAAGCTCTAATTGGCTTCTCCAAATAAGGCAGGTGGTGGGTGGAGCTTGACTATTGAAAAAACAATTAGGGCAAACAAGATGTTAATGTGTTTTTAAATGTTTAGATTTTACGTTGCACAGCGGTCCCTGATGTGATCGTCGGAGT
>NC_069501.1:996066486-996076486 GCF_027579735.1 Bombina bombina
ATGCAGCAACCAGAAATCTATCTCCTACTGATGAGTTCCAAATAGAACGAAACAGGCTGTCTAGGAGTGATTTCTGATTTGCTGCTATAATCCTGTTAAAAGGATAGCTGTGTTAATATTTTTGAAGCAAAAAAAATGTTAATTTGCATATCTAATTTGCATAACTTACCCAGAATTCTCTTGTGCATTGGTAACATTGTATATGAGTTATTTCTGGGGAAAAAGCAAGCGGGGATTCTTGCCTAGATGTGCTAATTTCCTATGCAAATATTTACATTGATATATATATAAGACTCCCTGGCTTTTTATTCACAACTCTATTACACTGTCATGAGCACACCTGAAAAGCCAGGGAGTCTCATTCTATTATGAAGAGTAAAAGCAGGAATGATTCAGCCCTCTGTGGCAAAAGGACTGTAGTGTTAGGACCAGTCGAATTGGGGCACCTTGTAAGTGGTGACTGGCTAAGCAAAATATGGCCATATTGTGTGACTAAGTTCCCAATATTATTTAAAAAGAATAGTTGTCTCTTGATGTATTTGCAGCAGTTCAAAAAATATGTTGTGCTTTTGAAAATGGATGTGCGCTGATACCGTTTTGTTTGTGTAATTACTGG
This sequence comes from Bombina bombina, assembly GCF_027579735.1. Taxonomy (NCBI): domain Eukaryota; kingdom Metazoa; phylum Chordata; class Amphibia; order Anura; family Bombinatoridae; genus Bombina; species Bombina bombina. The sequence goes on from NC_069501.1 coordinate 996,067,103, forward strand.
GTCATATTGGCAGCACTCCCAGATGTGGATTTAAACTTTTTGTAAGGTGTGCTAAAAAAACAAATTTTTTATTTGTATTTAACATAACCAGGGAGACTGACCATCTCCCATTGGTTTAAGCACCCCACCCAAGTTCAGGTGTGCTCATGACAGTGTAATAGAGTTGTGAATAAAAAACCAGGGAGTCTCATTCTATTATGAAGAGTAAAAGCAGGAATTATTCAGCCCTCTGTGGCAAAAGAACTGTAGTGTTAGGACCAATCGAATTGGGGCACCTTGTAAGTGGTGACTGGCTAAGCAAAATATGGCCATATTGTGTGATTAAGTTCCCAATATTATTTAAAAAGAATAGTTGTGCACTATTATCTTTGAACCTGTTACATTGTCTCAGTTTATAGTACAGCGGTAGCTTATATTACTTACCTCATACCAGACACAGAGTAAAACCTACATCACGCAGACAGGCTATCACTTGGCCCCCATACCCATACCCGTTAGATCCACCATGGCACATACCATATCCATTACCACCATAAATGTGAAAGGGCTGAATAGCCCGGAAAAGAGGTCCATGGCCTTTAAAGACTTTTACAAAGTCCCCAGTGATATCCTATTTATACAGGAGACACACTTTAAGAGAGGTCACGAACCCAAAATCCTGAGCCACAAATGTAGAATAAGCTTTCTGGCTTTGGGCGGTACCAGGAAGGGAGGAGTAGGCATTCTACTTAAAAATTCCCTACACTTCCAAGCGACCCACATAGAGAAAGACAAGGATGGCAGGTCCCCGATTCTGATAGGTTTATTATTCAATAGGCCAATTACCCTTGCAAACATATATCTCCCAAATAAAGAACAGCACACTTTATTCAGACACATAACCAACCTCCTACTAGAACACGCCCAGAGGACACAGGGGGCGACATTAACTTGTCACTGGACCTGACAATGGACACCTCTACTAAACGAGTCCTAAAATCGGTAACTAATAACCTACATCTATTACAGGTGCAAGACATCTGGAGGAACATTAATCCTCACATCAGGGACTACACCTTCTACTCACATCCACACAACACATACACCAGAATAGATCACATACATACAGACCAGTTGGGCCTCTCCATGATCACTGACTCGCAAATTTTGCCAATCACATGGTTGGATCACGCCCCCGTACAATGCGCGGTGGCGTGGCCAGACATGCCACAGCGCCCCTTCATCTGGCATATGGATGCCTTCCTACTAGGGAATGTACTAACTAAACAGGCTGTAGACCAGTCCATAGAAAACTATTTTAGAGAAAATGACACAGAACACATAACCTAAGCCACCCTCTGGGAGGCGCACAAGTGTGTTATAAGAGGTGAACTGATAGCGCACAAAGCCAGGGAAAAAAAATTAAAAAATCGAACAGACAATTTATAAACTCTACTATGTCCCAAATTAGTTACTGGGAAAAAGAGCACAAAAAACATCCACAGGCCACTAGCATACTAGAATCCCTAACACAGTCTAGGAAAGACCTCAAAGATCACCTAATCAAAGAACACCAAAAGAAAGCAGCACTGCTGAAACAAAAATACTTTGATATCAAAGATAAAGCGGGGTCCTCTCTCGCTAAAACTCTTAAGAGAACCCAATTAAACGCACACATCCACTCTATTATTAACAAACATGGAGATCTTCAAAAGGAGAGTAAAAATATAGCAGACGTGTTCAGACAGTACTACGCAACCCTGTACAACTTAGACAGTACCCCCACCCAACAAGACATTGAAACCTATCTTGAGGACTTGGACTTACCGACTTTAGATAGAGACGAATCAGATAGCCTGAATCTGCCCATATCAGTGGAAGAAACAAAAAACGCGATTAAAGACATGCCTGGAGGTAAAAGCCCAGGCCCAGACGGGTTTAACATGATATACTATAAGACATACATCCACCACCTCGCTTGTCCCTTAACACCTTCAACTCATTAATTCACTCCGGAGGATTCTCAGGTAACTCACTTGAGGCTCACATCACAGTCCTCCCCAAACCAGGGAAAATGCCAAATATACCCGAAAATTTCCGCCCCATATCCCTCTTAAATTCTGACATAAAAATCTTCGCCAAGATACTAGCAACAAGATTGAACAGATACTTACCTAAATTAATCAACACAGACCAGGTAGTCTTCATTCCGGGAAGGGAGGCTAGGGATAACACCCTGAAAACACTACAGATTATTTCCCATGCCCAGGCCACTCGCACCCTACCATTATTGTTTCTACGGATGCAGAGAAAGCTTTCGACCGTGTTAATTGGCTTTTCCTGAAAACAGTAATGCAGAAAATGAAATTCGGCGAAAAATTCTTAGAATTAGTATTTTCCCTATATTCTGCTCCCACTACTAGGGTTAAGGTTAATGGCATTCTGTCAGACAGCTTCAATATATACAATGGCACGAGGCAAGGCTTGTCCTCTCTCGCCTGCTTTATACGCCTTATTCATTGAAACCCTCGCCCAACAGATCAGAAACGACACCCTCATCACAGGGATTTGTATTGAAGACATGGAACACAATCTGGCGTTATACGCCGACGACGTTCTACTCACCCTTACTCAGATAGAGTCTTCCCTCCCAGGGGCCCTTGAGAAGTTTGGCCGGGTTTCCGGATTTCTCCTAAACTTAACAAAAACAGAATTTATGCTTACCTGATAAATTACTTTCTCCAACGGTGTGTCCGGTCCACGGCGTCATCCTTACTTGTGGGAAATATCTCTTCCCCAACAGGAAATGGCAAAGAGCCCAGCAAAAGCTGTCCATATAGTCCCTCCTAGGCTCCGCCCACCCCAGTCATTCGACCGACGGACAGGAGGAAAAAAACAGGAGAAACTATAGGGTGCCGTGGTGACTGTAGTTAGAGAAAATAATTCATCAAACCTGATTCAAAAAAACCAGGGCGGGCCGTGGACCGGACACACAGTTGGAGAAAGTAATTTATCAGGTAAGCATAAATTCTGTTTTCTCCAACATTGGTGTGTCCGGTCCACGGCGTCATCCTTACTTGTGGGAACCAATACCAAAGCTTTAGGACACGGATGAAGGGAGGGAGCAAATCAGGTTACCTAAACAGAAGGCACCACGGCTTGCAAAACCTTTCTCCCAAAAATAGCCTCCGAAGAAGCAAAAGTATCAAATTTGTAAAATTTGGCAAAAGTGTGCAGGGAAGACCAAGTCGCTGCCTTACATATCTGATCAACAGAAGCCTCGTTCTTGAAGGCCCATGTGGAAGCCACAGCCCTAGTAGAGTGAGCTGTGATTCTTTCAGGAGGCTGCCGTCCGGCAGTCTCGTAAGCCAATCGGATGATGCTTTTAAGCCAAAAGGAAAGAGAGGTAGAAGTCGCTTTTTGACCTCTCCTTTTACCAGAATAGACGACAAACAGAGAAGATGTTTGTCTGAACTCTGTTGTAGCTTCTAAATAGAATTTTAGAGCACGGACTACATCTAAATTGTGTAACAAACGTTCCTTCTTTGAAACTGGATTCGGACACAAAGAAGGTACAACTATCTCCTGGTTAATATTTTTGTTGGAAACAACCTTTGGAAGAAAACCAGGCTTAGTACGCAAAACAACCTTATCTGAATGGAACACCAGATAGGGCGGAGTACACTGCAGAGCAGATAACTCAGAAACTCTTCTAGCAGAAGAAATAGCAACCAAAAACAAAACTTTCCAAGATAACAACTTAATATCTATGGAATGTAAAGGTTCAAACGGAACCCCTTGGAGAACTGAAAGAACTAGATTTAGACTCCAGGGAGGAGTCAAAGGTCTGTAAACAGGCTTGATCCTAACCAGAGCCTGAACAAATGCTTGAACATCTGGCACAGCTGCCAGTCGTTTGTGTAACAAGACAGATAAAGCAGAAATCTGTCCCTTTAGAGAACTCGCTGATAATCCCTTATCCAAACCCTCTTGGAGAAAAGAAAGGATCCTAGGAATTTTGATCTTACTCCATGAAAATCCCTTGGATTCACACCAACAGATATATCTTTTCCATATCTTATGGTAATTTTTTCTAGTTACAGGTTTTCTGGCTTGTACCAGAGTATCTATTACAGAATCCGAAAACCCACGCTTAGATAGAATCAAGCGTTCAATTTCCAAGCCGTCAGCTGGAGGGAGACTAGATTTGGATGTTCGAATGGACCTTGTACTAGAAGATCCTGTCTCAAAGGTAGCTTCCATGGTGGAGCCGATGACATATTCACCAGGTCTGCATACCAAGTCCTGCGTGGCCACGCAGGAGCTATCAAGATCACCGAGGCCCTCTCCTGCTTGATCCTGGCTAGCAGCCTGGGAATGAGAGGAAACGGTGGAAACACATAAGCTAGGATGAAGGTCCAAGGCGCTACTAATGCATCCACTAGAGTCGCCTTGGGATCCCTGGATCTGGACCCGTAGCAAGGAACCTTGCAGTTCTGACGAGACGCCATCAGATCCATGTCTGGAATGCCCCATAATTGAGTCAACTGGGCAAATATCTCCGGGTGGAGTTCCCACTCCCCCGGGTGGAATGTCTGACGACTCAGATAATCCGCCTCCCAGTTTTCCACTCCTGGGATGTGGATCGCAGATAGGTGGCAGGAGTCATCCTCTGCCCATTTTATGATTTTGGTCACTTCTCTCATCGCCAGGGAACTCCTTGTTCCCCCCTGATGGTTGATGTAAGCAACAGTCGTCATGTTGTCTGATTGGAATCTTATGAATCTGGCCTTTGCTAGTTGAGGCCAAGCCCTGAGAGTATTGAATATCGCTCTCAGTTCCAGAATGTTTATCGGGAGAAGAGACTCTTCCCGAGACCATAGCCCCTGAGCTTTCAGGGAGTCCCAGACCGCGCCCCAGCCCACTAGACTGGCGTCGGTCGTGACGATGACCCACTCTGGTCTGCGGAAGCTCATTCCCTGGGACAGGTGATCCTGGGTTAGCCACCAACGGAGTGAGTCTCTGGTCTTCTGATCTACTTGAATCACTGGAGACAAGTCTGTATAGTCCCCATTCCACTGTTTCAGCATGCACAGTTGTAATGGTCTTAGATGAATTCGCGCAAAAGGAACTATGTCCATTGCTGCAACCATCAATCCTACCACTTCCATGCACTGAGCTACGGAAGGACGTGGAATAGAATGAAGAACTTGACAAGCGTTTAGAAGTTTTGACTTTCTGACGTCTGTCAGGAAAATCCTCATTTCTAGAGAATCTATTATTGTTCCCAAGAAAGGAACTTTTGTCGACTGAGACAGGGAACTTTTTTCTATGTTCACCTTCCAACCGTGAGATCTGAGAAAGGCCAGGACAATGTCTGTGTGAGCCTTTGCCTTTGAAAGGGACGAGGCTTGTATCAGAATGTCGTCCAAGTAAGGTACTACTGCAATGCCCCTTGGTCTTAGAACCGCTAGAAGGGACCCGAGTACCTTTGTGAAAATCCTTGGAGCAGTGGCTAACCCGAATGGGAGGGCCACAAACTGGTAATGTTTGTCCAGAAAGGCGAACCTTAGGAACTGATGATGATCTTTGTGGATAGGAATATGTAGATACGCATCCTTTAGATCCACGGTAGTCATAAATTGACCCTCCTGGATTGTAGGTAGAATCGGTCGAATGGTTTCCATTTTGAACGATGGTACTCTGAGAAATTTGTTTAGGATCTTTAAATCCAGAATTGGTCTGAAAGTTCCCTCTTTTTTGGGAACTACGAACAGATTTGAGTAAAATCCCATTCCTTGTTCCGCCGTTGGAACTGGGTGTATCACTCCCATCTTTAACAGGTCTTCTACACAATGTAAGAATGCCTGTCTCTTTATTTGGTTTGAGGATAAGTGAGACATGTGGAACCTTCCCCTTGGGGGTAGTTCCTTGAATTCCAGAAGATAACCCTGAGAAACTATTTCTAGTGCCCAGGGATCCTGAACATCTCTTGCCCAAGCCTGAGCAAAGAGAGAGAGTCTGCCCCCTACTAGATCCGGTCCCGGATCGGGGGCTACTCCTTCATGCTGTCTTGTTAGCAGCAGCAGGCTTCTTGGCCTGCTTACCCTTGTTCCAGCCTTGCATCGGTTTCCAAGCTGGTTTGGTTTGTGAAGCATTACCCTCTTGTTTAGAGGATGCGGAGTTGGAAGCCGGTCCGTTCCTGAAATTGCGAAAGGAACGAAAATTAGACTTATTCTTGGCTTTGAAAGGCCTATCTTGTGGAAGGGCGTGGCCCTTTCCCCCAGTGATGTCTGAGATAATCTCTTTCAATTCTGGCCCAAAGAGAGTTTTACCCTTGAAGGGGATATTGAGCAATTTTGTCTTGGAAGATACATCCGCTGACCAAGACTTTAGCCAAAGCGCTCTGCGCGCCACAATTGCAAACCCTGAATTTTTCGTCGCTAATCTAGCTATTTGCAAAGCGGCATCTAAAATAAAAGAATTAGCCAACTTGAGTGCGTGAACTCTGTCCATAACCTCCTCATACGGAGTCTCTCTACTGAGCGACTTTTCTAGTTCCTCGAACCAGAACCACGCTGCTGTAGTGACAGGAACAATGCACGAAATGGGTTGCAGGAGGTAACCTTGCTGTACAAAAATCTTTTTAAGCAAACCCTCCAATTTTTTATCCATAGGATATTTGAAAGCACAATTATCCTCGATAGAAATAGTAGTGCGCTTGTTTAGAGTAGAAACTGCCCCCTCGATCTTAGGGACTGTCTGCCATAAGTCCTTTCTGGGGTCGACCATAGGAAATAATTTCTTAAATATAGGAGGGGGGACAAAAGGTATGCCGGGCTTCTCCCACTCCTTATTCACTATATCCGTCACCCGCTTGGGTATAGGAAAAGCGTCAGGGTGCACCGGAACCTCTAGGAACTTGTCCATCTTGCATAATTTTTCTGGAATGACCAGGTTGTCACAATCATCCAGAGTAGATAACACCTCCTTAAGCAGTGCGCGGAGATGCTCTAATTTAAATTTAAATGTCACAACATCAGGTTCTGCCTGTTGAGAAATTTTACCTGAATCTGAAATTTCCCCATCCGACAAAACCTCCCTCATGACCCCTTCAGATTGGTGTGAGGGTATGACAGAGCAATTATCATCAGCGCCCTCCTGCTCTACAGTGTTTAAAACAGAGCAATCACGCTTTCTCTGATATGCAGGCATTTTGGATAAAATATTTGCTATGGAGTTATCCATTACTGCCGTTAATTGTTGCATAGTAATAAGCATTGGCGTGCTAGAAGTACTAGGGGCCTCCTGCGTGGGCAAAACTGGTGTATACACAGAAGGAGATGATGTAGAACTATGTCTACTCCCTTCATCTGATGAATCATCTTGGGCAACTTTACTATCTGTGGCAGTACTGTCCTTACTTTGTTTGGACGCTATGGCACAATTATCACACAATTTTGAAGGGGGAGACACATTGATCTTCATACATATAGAACATAGCTTATCTGAAGGTGCAGACATGTTAAACAGGCTTAAACTTGTCAAGAAAGTACAAAAACCGTTTTAAAACAAAACCGTTACTGTCTCTTTAAATTTTAAACAGGGCACACTTTATTACTGAATATGTGAAGTATGAAGGAATTGTTCAAAATTTACTTAATTTTCACCACAGTGTCTTAAAGCATTAAAAGTATTGCACACCAAATTTCAGAGCTTTAACCCTTAAAATAAAGAAACCGGAGCCGGTTACAGTTTTAACCCCTCTACAGTCCCAGCTACAGCCTTTGCTGCGACTTTACCAAACCCAGGGGGGAATACGATACCAAATGAAGCCTTCTAGGAGCTTTTCCAACCACATGCATCTGCATGTCTTGCTCTCAAAAGTAACTGCGCAGTAATGGCGCGAAAATGAGGCTCAGCCTACAACTGGGAAGGCCCTTCCTGACTGGAAAGGTGTCTAACTCAGTGCCTGACGTTAAAAAACGTTCCCCAAGTTTGTAAGTGTGAATTTCAAACATAAAGATGTATAAAATGCCCAAATAAAGCAATCGATTTTGCCCATAAAAGTGTCTACCAGTTTTATAGCCCATATTAAGCCCTTTATTCTTTTTGAGACTAAGAAAATGGCTTACCGGTCCCCATGAGGGGAAATGACAGCCTTCCAGCATTACACAGTCTTGTTAGAAATATGGCTAGTCATACCTTAAGCAGAAAAGTCTGCTAACTGTTTCCCCCAACTGAAGTTACTTCATCTCAACAGTCCTATGTGGAAACAGCAACCGATTTTAGTTACTGCTGCTAAAATCATCTTCCTCTCACAAACAGAATTCTTCATCTTTTTCTGTTTCAGAGTAAATTGTACATACCAGCACTATTTTAAAATAACAAACTCTTGATAGTAGAATAAAAAACTACAACTAAACACCACATACTCTTAACCATCTCCGTGGAGATGTTGCCTGTGCAACGGCAAAGAGAATGACTGGGGTGGGCGGAGCCTAGGAGGGACTATATGGACAGCTTTTGCTGGGCTCTTTGCCATTTCCTGTTGGGGAAGAGATATTTCCCACAAGTAAGGATGATGCCGTGGACCGGACACACCAATGTTGGAGAAATCTGAATATTTAAATATAAATTATGGGGAAAGAGAAATTAATCAATTTATCCCAAACTGCCCCTTAAAAGACAAAGAATCAAACTGAAATACTTGGGCATTTACCTAGCACCTGACGTTCAAACAGTATACACAGCCAACTACAAAACTATGAAAAAAACGCTAACCACAGACTTTTAAAGCTGGAAAAATAAATCAATATCCTGGATTGGCAGAATAAATGTTGTAAAAATGAATGTTCTGCCAAGACTTCTATATCTCCTGCAAACCACGCCCATACACCTCCCTATACACTATCTCAATAAAATACAATCACTAATAGAGCAATACATTTGGCAGGGAGCTAGGCCCAGAATTGCTAGAAAGAACATGTACTTACCAAGGGACAGGCGGTGGGTTGGGAGTCCCTAATATCTTCATTTATAAAGAAGCTATAATGCTGCATAAGCTATTGGATTGGTGCACAAACAATAACAATAAACAATGGGTCCAGATTGATAGATACTTATTGGGTCTAAACAACGCTGGACTTGCAGCCTGGATACCTCAAAAACACAGACCCTCTAACATAGCACAATATCCTCTTCTCTCTGACTTTTTCATGACATGGGATAAATTAATAAACACATCCACTAACATCTCTAATATTCTGCTCCCCATGTCCTCACTTTGCCACAACCCAGACCTGCCCTGGAACTTCAAAGATACTTCATTAGAAGTCGGGTGTCACATTAAGGGCAGAACAATTTCCCTCTTCCACGAAAATAAAACACATAGACTCCTCTCTG
>NC_069501.1:996081486-996086486 GCF_027579735.1 Bombina bombina
CTAGGACACCCCTAATTATGAGCACTACATTTGCTCCAAACAGCAAAAGGGTAGGTAACATATTGAAAAAGCATTGGACTATCCTATCAACGGATAACAAACTACCCTTCACTCGACTGGTTAGACCCATGGTGGGTTACAGAAGCAGTACAAATCTAAGAGATCTATTGGTAAAAACAGATCCGAAAGCTTGTTACACAGCTCCACAAAAATCCAGAAATAAGGGTTGCTTCAAATGCCTGGGGTACATCACCTGTAATGCCATGATCACCACAAGGACTTTCCATCATCCACATAAAAACAAGGTTTATAGTATACGACACTCAATCACGTGTACCACCACTCATGTGGTGTACCTGTTGGTATGCCCCTGCTCTTCGTTCTATGTGGGCAAGACCCAAGGCACCATGAGAGAGAGGATGGCTAACCATCGTTTGGCCATCAGACAGGCCCTGGACACAGGACATTCCGAACAACCAGTGGCACGTCATTGTCTTGTGGAAGGTCACCCCGTGTCATCCATTAGGATCATATTAATTGATCACATCCCGAAATTGGATAGAGGAGGGAATAGGAACAAACTGTTGCTCAAACGTGAAGCTGAATGGATTTATCGCCTTGGAACCATTTACCCAGGAGGATTGAACTCAGTTCCGGATTTTAGGGCCATGATCTAGGTGATGGAACCAGAAACATACTAGAGTGCGTAAGCTGGTTAGGGTTGTGTGCATGCGGCGTGAGGGCTGCCATACACCGTTGGGTGAAGACATCCTTCTTGGGCTGCATGGTTCTGGTGAGATGTACAGGGTACCATGAGAATGGACCTGGTTCATGTCCCTAGCACCCCTATTCCAAGGCAGGTCACTCTTAACTTCGGTGTCCCCTAGTAGCTCTGGTCATCTTATGACCATGAAGATTCCTCCTAGGCGGTATTATGGGTTCTCAAAATATTTTTGATGAACTATCTATAACAAAGTTTCAAAATCACATTTTCTGTGCATTCCATTTAATTGTGATTCCTACACATGCATCTGATTCCAGTGGGAATAGAGATGTGATTCGTTAAAACAAATGTCAATCACAGGTGATGATGTCACTTCCGGTGTTACAAAACTGACTGACGCTTATAATAGGTCCTATAGCATTTATTGTGGCTATCAGGTTAGGCCTCACATATACCAGCATTGAATACTGGTTCTTTGCAGTGCTATTAGGTCTTAAGCGCAATTCAGTTGATTCGTCAAACCGGAAGTGAGGTCACTTCCGGCTCACTGAAACGCATATGCGTTCCATACACGCAAATAGAGAGTATACAAAACCACTGAGATAAGTATGTTTATTTACTGTTTAGCAAATCTTTGTGACATGTTCACTTTGTACTAATGGTCCCAAATACTAAAGGGATGCAGTTTTAAGTTATATGAATATAGTAATTAATGACAGAAAGGTTATCTGTTAAACACATATCCGGAAATGAATCTACTTCCGGTTTCTTGACACGCATGGCATGCGTTCCACCCACACACTTTGACACTACACTATAGGACACAGGTGTGTTTTGTGAGTATTTGTTTGATTATTGTTCACACTATAAATGTTTGTAAATTTGTCACTTTTTTCATTCTGAGGAAGGGGTCTGTGCGAACCCCGAAACGTCAATAAAGAGTTAAGGTGCCTTTTGGTTTACCCACTACTAAGAAGTCCTAAGAGTGCTTTCTTTCATATGAGACATATATATATATATATATATATATATATATATATATATATATATATATATATATATATATATATATATATGTCTCCTATGTGTGTGTGTATATATATATATATATATATATATATATATATATATATTATATATATATAACAGAATTTATGCTTACCTGATAAATTACTTTCTCCAACGGTGTGTCCGGTCCACGGAGTCATCCATTACTTGTGGGATATTCTCCTCCCCTACAGGGAAAGGCAAGGAGAGCACACAGCAAGAGCTGTCCATATAGCTCCCCCTCTGGCTCCGCCCCCCAGTCATTCGACCGACGGTTAGGAGAAAAAGGAGAAACTATAGGGTGCCGTGGTGACTGTAGTGTATAAAGAAAAAGAAAAAAATTTCAAACCTGATTAAAAAACCAGGGCGGGCCGTGGACCGGACACACCGTTGGAGAAAGTAATTTATCAGGTAAGCATAAATTCTGTTTTCTCCAACATTGGTGTGTCCGGTCCACGGAGTCATCCATTACTTGTGGGAACCAATACCAAAGCTTTAGGACACGGATGAAGGGAGGGAGCAAATCAAGTTACCTAAACAGAAGGCACCACGGCTTGCAAAACCTTTCTCCCAAAAACAGCCTCCGAAGAAGCAAAAATATCAAATTTGTAAAATTTGGCAAAAGTGTGCAGAGAAGACCAAGTCGCTGCCTTACATATCTGATTAACAGAAGCCTCGTTCTTGAAGGCCCATGTGGAAGCCACAGCCCTAGTGGAGTGAGCTGTGATTCGTTCAGGAGGCTGCCGTCCGGCAGTCTCATAAGCCAATCGGATAATGCTTTTCAGCCAGAAAGAAAGAGAGGTAGCAATAGCTTTTTGTCCTCTCCTCTTACCAGAGTAAACGACAAACAAGGATGAGGTTTGTCTAAAATTCTATGTTGCTTCTAAATAGAACTTTAAAGCACGGACTACATCTAAATTGTGTAACAAACGTTCCTTCTTTGAAACTGGATTTGGGCACAGAGAAGGAACAACTATTTCCTGGTTAATATTCTTGTTGGAAACAACTTTTGGAAGAAAACCAGGCTTGGTACGCAAAATAACCTTATCTGAATGGAACACCAGATAGGGTGGATCACACTGCAAAGCAGATAATCCAGAAACTCTTCTAGCAGAAGAAATAGCAACCAAAAACAGAACTTTCCAAGATAGCAACTTGATATCTATGGAATGTAAGGGTTGAAACGGAACCCCCTGAAGAACTGAAAGAACTAAATTTAGACTCCAAGGAGGAGTCAAGGGTCTGTAAACAGGTTTGATTCTGACCAAAGCCTGTACAAAAGCTTGTACCTCTGGCACAGCTGCCAGTCGTTTATATAACAAGACAGATAAAGCAGAAATCTGTCCTTTTAGAGAACTCGCTGACAATCCCTTATCCAAACCTTCTTGGAGAAAGGAGAGGATCTTAGGAATTTTAATCTTACTCCAGGAGAATCCCTTGGATTCACACCAACAGATATATCTTTTCCATATTTTATGGTAAATCTTTCTAGACACAGGTTTTCTGGATCTATCACTGAATCTGAAAACCCACGCTTGGATAAAATCAAACGTTCAATTTCCAAGCAGTCAGCTGCAGAGAAATTAGATTTGGATGTTCGAATGGACCTTGTACTAGAAGATCCTGTCTCAAAGGTAGCTTTCATGGTGGAGCCGATGACATATTCACCAGGTCTGCATACCAAGTCCTGCGCGGCCACGCAGGAGCTATCAGAATCACCGAGGCCTTCTCCTGTCTGATCCTGGCTACAAGCCTGGGAAGGAGAGGGAACGGTGGAAACGCATAAGCTAGGTTGAACGACCAAGGCGCCACTAATGCATCCACTAGAGTGGTCTTGGGATCCCTGGATCTGGACCCGTAGCAAGGAACCTTGAAGTTCTGACGAGACGCCATCAGATCCATGTCTGGAATGCCCCATAATTGAGTCAACTGGGCAAACACCTCCGGGTGGAGTTCCCACTCCCCCGGATAGAAAATCTGACGACTCAGATAATCCGCCTCCCAGTTGTCTACTCCTGGGATGTGGATTGCAGATAGGTGGCAGGAGTGATCCTCCGCCCATTTGATGATCTTGGATACCTCTCTCATCGCCAAGGAACTCCTTGTTCCTCCCTGATGGTTGATGTAAGCTACAGTCGTCATGTTATCTGACTGGAATCTTATGTATCCGGCCTTCGCTAGATGAGGCCAAGCCCGGAGAGCATTGAATATCGCTCTCAGTTCCAGGATGTTGATCGGGAGAAGAGACTCTTCCCGAGACCATAAACCCTGAGTTTTCAGGGAATCCCAGACCGCGCCCCAGCCTGATAGACTGGCGTCGGTCGTGACAATGACCCACTTTGGTCTGCAGAAACTCATTCCCTGAGACAGGTGATACTGTCTACTGGAGCATGCACAGTGGTAATGGTCTTAGATGAATTCGAGCAAAAGGAACTATGTCCATTGCTGCAACCATCAACCCTACTACTTACATGCACTGAGCTATGGAAGGCTGCAGAATAGAGAGAAGAACTTGACAAGCGTTTAGAAGCTTTGACTTTCTGACTTCTGTCAGGAAGATCTTCATTTCAAAAGAATCTATTATTGTTCCCAAAAAGGGAACTCTTGTCGACAGAGACAGGGAACTCTTTTCTACGTTCACCTTCCACCCGTGAGATCTGAGGGCTAGAACAATGTCTGTATGAGCCTTTGCCTTGGAAAGAGACGACGCTTGAATTAGAATGTCGTCCAGATAAGGTGCCACTGCAATGCCCCTTGGTCTTAGAACCGCTAGAAGGGACCCGAGCACCTTTGTGAAAATTCTGGGAGCAGTGGCTAGTCCGAATGGGAGAGCCACGAACTGATAATGTTTGTCCAGAAAGGCGAACCTTAGGAACTGATGATGATCTTTGTGGATAGGAATATGTAGATATGCATCCTTTAAATCAACGGTAGTCATATATTGACCCTCCTGGATTGTAGGTAAAATTGTTCGAATGGTTTCCATTTTGAACGATGGAACTCTGAGAAATTTGTTTAGAATTTTTAAATCCAGAATTGGTCTGAAAGTTCCCTCCCTTGTTCCACAGTTGGAACTGGGTGTATCACTCCCATCTTTAACAGGTCTTCTACACAATGTAAGAATGCCTGTCTACTTATTTGGTTTGAAGATAAGTGAGAAATGTGGAACCTTCCCCTTGTGGGTAGTTCCTTGAATTCTAGAAGATAACCCTGAGAGACTATTTCTAGT